>NW_020190665.1:0-63223 GCF_002263795.3 Bos taurus
AAAGAGAGAGATAGTGTGGCTGATCATGCACCTGATCACGTGGTGATCATGCACTGATCACCTGGCTTTATACATGCATTGATCAGTGACTGATATGTCTGATAATGTTTGGAGTCATACACTGATCATGTGCCTCTGGAGGCAATGAACAAAGAGCTGAGTAGGCAGGAATCAGTCAGCAGGCAATAATCATGGAACTCAGCTCTGAGAAATCATGCTGCTCAGCTGGCAATAATCAAGTAGATGAGCAGGCAGGAATTATGCAGCGCAGGTGGCATTGTCAAGGAGATGACAGGCAGGAATCGTGCAGCTCAGCTGGCAATTGTCAAGCAGATGAGCAGACAGTAATCACGCAGCTCAGCAGGCCCTGATCACGTGACGAGCATACACTGTTTCACGTGGGCTGATCACACACCTATCACGTGACTTTTCCACGCATTGATCCACTTGACTGATCATGCACTGATCACGTGGCTATAATGCACTGATCACGTGTCTGATCATACACTCTTACGTTCCTGGGGTTTGCACAGATCACGTGACTAATCATGAACTGATCACGTGGCTATATTTCACTGATCACGTGGATATCATGCACTGATTACGTGCCTGTCATGCACAGATCACGTGACTAATCATGAACTGATCACGTAGGTATATATGCACTGATCACGTGGCTGATCATACACTGTTCATGTGTCTGATCATGCACTGATGACGTGTCTATCATGCAGTGCTCAACGTGGCTGATACTGCAATGATAAGGTAGCTAACATGTACTGGTCACGTGAACTCTTCACGCAATGTTAACGTAACTGGTCATGCGCTGAACACGTGACTGATCATGCACTGATCACGTGGCAATCGTGCACTGATCACTTAGATGGTCATACACTGATACGCGCCTGGTCATGCCACAGATTACCTGAATGATCATTGCGCTGATCACGTGACTGATCATGCACTGATCACGTGGCTATCATGCACTACTCACGTGGCTGATCATGCAGTGATCATGTAGCTACATGTACCGGTCACGTGACTGATCATACACCCATCAGGTGACTGATAATGCACTGATCATGTGGCTATCATGCACTGTTCACATGGCTGACCATACACTGATCACCTGCCTGGTCATGCACAGATCACGTGACTAATCATGAACTGATCACGTAGCTATCATGCACTGATCACCTGGCTGATCATGCACTGATCACGTAATTGATCATGCACTGTTCACGTGACTGAGCATGGACTGATCACATGACTATCATGTAGTGATCACGTGACTTAATGGCGCTGATCATGTGACTGATCATGCGCTGATCATGTTTGCAATCATACACTGATCATGTGCCTCTGCAGGCAATAAACAAAGAGCTGAGTAGGCACGAATCAAACAGTCAGCAGGCAATAATCATGGAACTCTGCCTTGAGGAATCATGGTGCTCAGCTGGCAATAATCAAGCAGCTGAAGCAGGCGGGAATTACGCAGCACAGCTGCCAATTGTCAAGAAGATGACAGGCAGGAATCGTGCAGCTCAGCTGGCAATTGTCAAGCAGATGAGCAGACAGTAATCACGCAGCTCAGCAGGCCCTGATCGCGTGAATGAGCATGCACTGATCACGTGGCTGATCATGCACTGATCACGTGGCTCTCATGCACTGATCACGTGGCTGATCATTCACTGATCACGTGGCTGATCATGCACTGATCACGTGACTGATCATGCACTGTTCACGTGACTGATCATGCACTGATCACGTGGCTATCATGCACTGCTCACGTGGCTGATCATGCAATGATCACGTGACTAATCATGCAATGATCATGTGACTGATTATGCACTGGTCACATGGTTATCATGCATTGACACGTGACTACGCATGCACTGATCACGTGGCTCCTCATGCACTGATCACGTGTTTATCATGCAGTGATCACGTGACTGAAAGTCGCTGATTACGTGAATGTGCTCGCACTGATCACGTGGCTGATCATGCACTGATTCTGTGACTAAGCATGGAACTGGTCACATGACTATCATGTAGTGATCACGTGACGTAATGGCGCTGATCATGTGACTGATCTTGTGCTGATCATGTTTGCTATCATACACTGATCATGTGCCTCTGGAGGCAATAAACAAAGAGCTGAGTAAGCACGAATCAAACAGTCAGCAGGCAGTAATCATGGAAGTGAGCTGTGAGGAATCATGCTGCTCAGCTGGCAATAATCAAGCAGCTGAGCAGGCAGGAATTACACAGGGCAGCTGGCAGTTGTCAAGCAGATGACAGGCAGGAATCGTGCAGCTCAGCTGGCAATTGTCAAGCAGATGAGCAGACAGTAATCACGCAGCTCAGCAGGCCCTGATCACGTGACTGAGCATGCACTGATCACGTGACTGATCATGCACTGATCACGTGGCTGATCATGCACTGATCTAGTGGCTATCATGCACTGATCACGTGGCTGATCATGCAATGATCACGTAGCTACCGTGTACTGGTCACGTGATTGATCATGCACTGATCATGTAATTGATCATGCACTGATAGCGTGGCTGATCATGCACTGATCACATAACTGATCATGCACTGATCACGTGGCTCATCATGCAATGATCACGTAGCTACCATGTACTGGTCACGTGACTGATCATGCACTGATCACGTAATTGATCATGCACTGATGACGTGGCTGATCATGCACTGATCACGTGACTGAACATGCACTGATTACGAGGCTGATCAGGCACTGATCACGTGACTGATCATGCACTGATCACCTGGCTTATCATGCATAGATCATGTGACTGATCATGCACTGATCACGTAATTGATCATGCACTGCTCACTTGGCTGATCATGCAATGTTCACGTGACTGACCATGCACTGATCGCATGACTGATCATGCACTGATCTCGTGGCTATCATGCACGGCTCACGTGGCTGATCATGAAATGATCACCTAGCTACCATGTACTGGTCACGTGACTGATCATGCACTGATCACGTAATTGATCATGCATTGATGACGTGGCTGATCATGCACTGATCACGTGACTGATCATGCACTGATAACGAGGCTGATCAGGCACTGATCACGTGACTGATCATGCACTGATCGCCTGGCTTATCATGCATAGATCATGTGACTGATCATGCACTAATCACGTAATTGATCATGCACTGATCATGTGGCTATCATGTACTGATCACTTGGATGGTCAAACACTGATCATGTGCCTGGTCATGCACAGATTATGTGACTGATCATGCACTGATCACATGACTGATCATGCACTGATCACGTGGCTATCATGCACTACTCACGTGGCTGATCATCCAATGATCATGTAGCTACCATGTACCGGTCACATGACTGATCACACACCCATCAGGTGACTGATCATGCACTGATCACATGGCTATCATGCACTGTTCACGTGGCTGATCATACACTGATCACCTGCCTGGTCATGCACAGATCACGTGACTAATCATGAAGTGATCACGTGGCTATCATGCACTGATCACGTGGATACCATGCACTGATCACGTGGCTGATCACACACGTATCACGTGACTGATCCTGCACTGATCACGTGGCTATCATGCACTGATCACGTGGCTATCATGCACTTATCACGTGGCTGATCATGCAATGATCACGTAGCCTCCGTGTACTGGTCACGTGACTGATCATGCACTGATCACGTAATTGATCATGCATTGATCATGTGGCTGATCATGCACTGATCACGTGGCTGATCATGCACTGATCACGTAACTGATCATGCACTGATCACGTGGCTCATCATGCAATGATCACGTAGCTACCATGTACTGGTCACATGACTGATCATGCACTGATCACGTAATTGATCATGCACTGATGACGTGGCTGATCATACACTGATCACGTGACAGATCATGCACTGATTACGAGGCTGATCAGGCAGTGATCACGTGACTGATCATGCACTGATCACCTGGCTTATCATGCATAGATCATGTGACTGATCATGCACTGATCACTTAATTGATCATGCACTGCTCACTTGGCTGATCATGCAATGATCACGTAGCTACCATGTACTGGTCACGTGAGTGATCATGCACTGATCATCTAATTGATCATGCACTGCTCACTTGGCTGATCATGCAATGTTCACGTGACTGATCATGCACTGATCACGTGACTGATCATGCACTGATCTCGTGGCTATCATGCACCGATCACGTGGCTATCATGCACAGATCACGTGGCTGATCATGCAATGATCACGGAGCTACCATGTACTGGTCACGTGAGTGATCATGCACTGATCACGTAATTGATCATGCACTGATCAGATGACTTATAATGCACTGTTCACGTGACTGATCATGCACTGATCACGTGACTGATCATGCACTGATCTAGTGGCTATCATGCACGGCTCACGTGGCTGATCATGCAATGATCAGGTAGCTACCATGTTCTGGTCACGTGACTGATCATGCACTGATCACGTAATTGATCATGCACTGATGACGTGGCTGATCATGCACTGATCACGTTACTGATCATGCACTGATTACGAGGCTGATCAGGCACTGATCACGTGACTGATCATGCACTGATCACCTGGTTTATCATGCATAGATCATGTGACTGATCATGCACTGATCACGTAATTGATCATGCACGGCTCACGTGGCTGATCATGAAATGATCACCTAGCTACCATGTACTGGTCACGTGACTGATCATGCACTGATCATGTGGCTGATCGTGCACTGATCACGTGGCTGATCATACACTGATCACGTGACTGATCACGCACTGATCACGTGGTTACATGCACTGATCACTTGGCTGGTCATACACTGATCACGTCCTGGTCATGGACAGATTACATGACTGATCATGCACTGATCACGAGACTGATCATGCAAAGATCACGTAGCTACCATGTACTGGTAACGTGACTGATATAGCACTGATCACGTAATTGATCATGCACTGATCACGTGGCTGATCATGCACTGATCTCTTTGCTATCATGCACAGCGCACGTGGCTGATCATGTAAGGATCACGTAGCTACCATGTACTCGTCACGTGACTGATCATGCACTGATCACGTGGCTATCATGCACTGATCACGTGGCTGATCATGCAATGATCACGTAGCTACCGTGTACTGGTCACGTGACTGATCATGCACTGATCACGTAATTGATCATGCATTGATCATGTGGCTGATCATGCACTGATCACATGGCTGATCATGCACTGATCACGTAACTGATCATGCACTGATCACGTGGCTCATCATGCAATGATCACGTAGCTACCATGTACTGGTCACATGACTGATCATGCACTGATCACGTAATTGATCATGCACTGATGACGTGGCTGATCATACACTGATCACGTGACAGATCATGCACTGATTACGAGGCTGATCAGGCAGTGATCACGTGACTGATCATGCACTGATCACCTGGCTTATCATGCATAGATCATGTGACTGATCATGCACTGATCACTTAATTGATCATGCACTGCTCACTTGGCTGATCATGCAATGATCACGTAGCTACCATGTACTGGTCACGTGAGTGATCATGCACTGATCACGTAATTGATCATGCACTGCTCACTTGGCTGATCCGGCAATGTTCACGTGACTGATCATGCACTGATCACGTGACTGATCATGCACTGATCTCGTGGCTATCATGCACCGATCACGTGGCTATCATGCACTTATCACGTGGCTGATCATGCAATGATCACGGAGCTACCATGTACTGGTCACGTGAGTGATCATGCACTGATCACGTCATTGATCATGCACTGATCAGATGACTTATAATGCACTGTTCACGTGACTGATCATGCACTGATCACGTGACTGATCATGCACTGATCTAGTGGCTATCATGCACGGCTCACGTGGCTGATCATGCAATGATCAGGTAGCTACCATGTACTGGTCACGTGACTGATCATGCACTGATCACGTAATTGATCATGCACTGATGACGTGGCTGATCATGCACTGATCTCGTTGCTATCATGCACAGCGCACGTGGCTGATCATGTAAGGATCACGTAGCTACCATGTACTCGTCACGTGACTGATCATGCACTGATCACGTGGCTATCATGCACTGATCACGTGGCTGATCATGCAATGATCACGTAGCTACCGTGTACTGGTCACGTGACTGATCATGCACTGATCACGTAATTGATCATGCATTGATCATGTGGCTGATCATGCACTGATCACGTGGCTGATCATGCACTGATCACGCACTGATCACGTAACTGATCATGCACTGATCACGTGGCTCATCATGCAATGATCACGTAGCTACCATGTACTGATCACATGACTGATCATGCACTGATCACGTAATTGATCATGCACTGATCACCTGGCTTATCATGCATAGATCATGTGACTGATCATGCACTGATCACGTAATTGATCATGCACTGCTCACTTGGCTGATCATGCAATGATCACGTAGCTACCATGTACTGGTCACGTGAGTGATCATGCACTGATCACGTAATTGATCATGCACTGATCAGGTGACTTATCATGCACTGTTCACGTGACTGATCATGCACTGATCACGTGACTGATCATGCACTTATCTCGTGGCTATCATGCACGGCTCACGTGGCTGATCATGAAATGATCACCTAGCTACCATGTACTGGTTACGTGACTGATCATGCACTGATCACGTAAGTGATCATGCACTGATCACGTGGCTTATCATACACTGATCAACTGACTGATCATGCACTGATCACGTGACTGATCATGCACTGATCACGTGGCTACATGCACTGATCACTTGGCTTGTCATACACTGATCAGGTGCCTGGTCATGCACAGATAACATGACTGATCATGCACTGATCACGAGACTGATCATGCAATGTTCACGTAGCTAATATATACTGGTAACGTGACTGATCATGCACTGATCACGTGTCTGATCATGCACTGATCACGTGACTATCATGCACTGATCACTTGGATGGTCATACACTGATCACGTGCCTGGTCATGCACATATTACGTGACTGATCATGCACTGATCACGTGACTGATCATGCACTGGTCTCATGGCTATCATGCACAGCTCACGTGGCTGATCATGCAATGATCACGTAGCTTCCATGTACTGGTCACGTGATTGATCATGCACTGATCACATAATTGATCATGCACTGATCATATGGCTGATCATGCACTGATCACGTGGCTGGTCATACACTGATCAAGTGACTGATCATGCACTGATCACGTGACTGATTATGCACTGATCACGTGGCTATAATGCACTACTCAGGTGCCTGATCATGCAATGATCATGTGGCTACCATGTACTGACCACGTGACTGATCATGCACTTATCACGTGACTGATCATGCACTGATCACGTGACTGATCATGCACTGATCACGTCGCTACCATGCACTGATCACTTGGCTGGTCATACACTGATGACGTGCCTGGTCATGCACAGATTATGTGACTGATCATGCACTGATCACGTGACTGATCATGCACTGATCTCATGGCTATCATGCACGGCTCACGTGGCTGATCATGCAAATATCACGTAGCTACAGTGTACTGGTCACGTGACTGATCATGCAATGATCATACAATTGATCATGCACTGATCATGTGGCTGATCATTCACTGATCACGTGGCTCATCATCCTCTGATCACGTGACTGATCATGCACTGATCAGTTGGCTATCATGCACTGATTACTTGGCTGATCATACACTGATCACGTGACTGATCATGCACTGATCATCTGGCCCTCATGCACTCATTACCTGGCTATCGTGCACTGATCACGTGGTTGATCATACACTGATCACGGGACTGATCGTGCACTGATCACGTCTATATCATTCACTGATCACATGACTGCCCATGCACTGAACACGTGCATGACCATACACTGATCATGTGACAGATCATGCAGTGATCACGTGGCTATCATGCACTGATCAAGTGGCAGATCATACTGTGCTCCTGAAACTGATCATGCACTGATCACGTGGCTATCATGCACTGCTCACGTTGCTGATCATGCAATGATCACGTAGCTACCATGTACTAGTCATGTGAGTGATCATGCACTGATCACGTAATTGATCATGCACTGATCAGGTGACTTATCATGCACTGATCATGTGGCTGTTCATGCACTGATCAGGTGGCTGTTCATACACTGATCACGTGACTGATCATGCACTGATCACGTGGCTATCATGCACTGATCACTTGGATGGTGATACACTGATCACGTGCCTGGTCATGCACAGATGACGTGACTGATCATGCACTGATCACGTGACTGATCATGCACTGATCACGTGGCTATCATGCAGTGTTCACTTGGCTGATCATGCAGTGTTCACGTGGCTGATCACACACCTGTCACGTTACTGATCATGCACTGATCACCTGGCTGATCATACAATGTTCACATGTCTGACCATGCACTGATCACGTGGCTGATCATATGCTGCTCACTTAGCTGATCGTGCACTGATCACGTGTCTATCCTGCACTGTTCACGTGGCTGGTCCTGCAATGATCACGTAGCTAACATGTACAAGTCACGTGACTGATCATGCACTGATCACGTAATTGATCATGCACTGATCAGGTGACTTATCATGCACTGTTCACGTTACTGATCATGCACTGATCACGTGGCTATCATTCACTAATCACGTGGCTGATCATACACTGATCACGTGTATATGATGCACTGCTCACGTGACTGATCAAACACGTATCACGTGACTGATCATGCACTGATCACGTGGCTATCATGCACTGATCACGTGGCTGACCATGCAATGATCACGTAGCTACCATGTACTGGTCACGTGACTGATAATGCACTGATCACGTAATTGATCATGCACTGATCACGTTCCTGATCATGCGCTGATCTTGTTCCTGATCATGCGCTGATGACCTGACTGATCATGCACTGATCACGTTACTGATCATGCACTGATCACGTGGCTATCATGCACTGCTCACGTGGTTGATCATGCAATGATCACGTAGCTACCATGTACTGGTCACGTGAGTGATCATGCACTGATCAAGTAATTGATCATGCAGTTTTCAGGTGACTTATCATGCACTGTTCACGTGACTGATCATGCACTTATCACGTTCCTGATCATGCGCTGATCTTGTTCCTGATCATGCGCTGATGACCTGACTGATCATGCACTGATCACGTTACTGATCATGCACTGATCACGTGGCTATCATGCACTGCTCACGTGGTTGATCATGCAATGATCACGTAGCTACCATGTACTGGTCACGTGAGTGATCATGCACTGATCACGTAATTGATCATGCAGTTTTCAGGTGACTTATCATGCACTGTTCACGTGACTGATCATGCACGTATCACGTGACTGATCATGCACTGATCTCGTGGCTGATCATGCAATGATCACGTGGCTGGTCATGCAATGATCACGTAGCTACCATGTACTGGTCACGTGAATGATCATGCACTGATCATGTGGCTGATCATGCACTGATCACGTGGCTGATCATACACTGATCACATGACTGATCATGCACTGATCACGTGACTGACCATGCACTGATCACGTGGCTATCATGCACTGATCTCTTGGCTGGTCATACACTGATCACATGCCTGGTCATGCACAGATTACGTGACTGATCATGCACTGATCACGTGACTGATCATGCACTGATCACGTGGCTATCATGCACTACTCCCGTGGATGTTCATGCAATGATCATGTGGCTACCATGTACCGGTCACGTGACTAATCATACAGCCATCAGGTGACTGATCATGCACTGATCACGTGGCTATCATACACCCTTCACGTGGCTGATCATACACTGATCACCTGCCTGGTCATGCACAGATCACATGACTAATCATGAACTGATCACATAGCTATCATGCACTGATCACCTGGCTGATCATGCACTGATACCGTGACTGAGCATGGACTGATCACATGACTATCATGTAGTGATCACGTGACTTAATGGCGCTGATCATGTGACTGATCATGCGCTGATCATGTTTGCTATCATACACTGATCATGTGCCTCCAGAGGCAATAAACAAAGAGCTGAGTAGGCACGAATCAAACAGTCAGCAGGCAATAATCATGGAACTCAGCTGTGAGGAATCATGCTGCTCAGCTGGCAATAATCAAGCAGCTGAGCAGGCAGGAATTACACAGCACAGTTGGCAATTGTCAAGCAGATGACAGGCAGGAATCGTGCAGCTCAGCTGGCAATTGTCAAGCAGATGAGCAGACAGTAATCACGCAGCTCAGCACGCCCTGATCACGTGACTCAGCATGCACTGTTCACGTGGCTCATCATACAATGATCACGTGATTGATCATGCCCTGATCACTTGGATATCATGCACTGATCACGTGGCTGATCATACACTGTTCACGTGTCTTACCATGCACTGCTCACGTGGCTGATCATACACTGATCACTAACTGATCTTGCACTGATCACGTGGATATCATGCACTGATCACGTGGTTGAACATGCACTGTTCACGTGGCTGATCACACACTAGTCACGTGACTGATCATGCACTGATAACCTGGCACTCATGCACTGATCACGTGGCTAATCATACTCTGCTCACGTAACTGATCATGCACACATCACGTGGCTACCATGCACTGCTCACCTGGCTTGTCATGCAATGATGACATAGCAACCATGCACTGGTCATGTGACTGACCATGCACTGATCATGTAATTGATCCTTCACTGATCAGGTGGCTCATCATGCACTGATCACGTGACTGTCCACGCACCGATCACTTGACTGATCATGCACTGATCACGTGGCTATATTGCACTGATCACGTGGCAGATCATACACTGTTCACGTGCCTGGTCATGCACAGATCACGTGACTAATCATGAACTGATCACGTGGCTATAATTCACTGGTCACGTGGATATCATGCACTGATTACGTGCCTGTCATGCACAGATCACGTGACTAATCATGAACTGATCACGTAGGTATCATGCACTGATCACGTAGCTGATCATACACTGTTCACGTGTCTGATCATGCACTGATCACGTGGCTGATCATACACTGCTCATGTAGCTGATCATGCACTGATCACGTGTCTATCATGCAGTGCTCACGTGGCTGATTCTGCAATAACGTAGCTAACATGTACTGTTCACGAGACTGATCATGCACTGATCACGTGACTGATCATGCACTGATCACGTGGCTATCATGCACTGCTTACGTGGCTGATCATACAATGATCACATAGCTACCATGTACTTGTCACGTGACTGATCATGCACTGATCACGTAATTCATCATGCACTGCTCATGTGGCTGATCATGCACTGATCACGTGGCTGAATATACACTGATCACGTGACTGATCATGCACTGATCACGTGACTGATCATGCACTGATCACGTGGCTATCATGCACTACTCACGTGGCTGATCATGCAATGATCATGTAGTTACCATGTACCGGTCACGTGACTGATCATAGACCCATTAGGTTACGGATCATGCACTGATCACGTGGCTATCATGCACTGTTCACCTGGCTGATCATACACTGATCCCCTGCCTGGTCATGCACAGATCACGTGACTAATCATGAACTGTTCAGGTAGCTATCATGCACTGATCACCTGGCTGATCATGCACTGATCACGTGGCTATCATGCAATGATCACGTGGCTATCATGCACTGATCACGTGGCTGATCATGCAGTGTTCACGTGGCTGATCACACACCTGTCACGTGATTGATTATGCACTGATCACGTGGCTCTCATGCACTGATCACGTGATTGCGCATGCACTGATCACATAATTGTATGCACTGATCACGTGGCTCTCATGCACTGATGACGTGGCTGATCATGCACTGTTCATGTGACTGATCATGCACTGATCACGTAGCTATCTTGCACTGATCACTTGGCTGATCATACACTCATCACGGGACTGATCATGCACTGATCACTGCGCTATCATGAATTGATTATATGACTCCACATGCACTGATCACGTGGATGATCATACACTGATAACGTGACTGATCATGCACTGATCACGTGACTGATCATGCAGTGATCACGTAGCTATCTTGCACTGATCACTTGGCTGATCATACATTCATCACGGGACTGATGATGCACTGATCACGGCGCTATCATGCATTGATTACATGACTCCTCATGCACTGATCACGTGGATGATCATACACTGATCACGTGACTGATCATGCACTGATCACGTGACTGATCATGCACTGATCAGTTGGCAATCATGCACTGATTACTTGGCTAATCATACACTGATCACGTGACTGATCATGCACTGATCATCTGGCTATCAGGCACTCATTACCTGGATATCGTGCACTGACCACGTGGTTGATCATACACTGTTCAGAAGACTGATCATGCACTGATCAAGTCTATATCATGCACTGATCACGTGGCTATCATGCACTGCTCACGTGGCTGATCATGCAATGATCACGTGACTAATCATGCAATGATCATGTGACTGATTATGCACTGGTCACGTGGTTATCATGCATTGCCACGTGACTACGCATGCACTGATCACGTGGCTCCTCATGCACTGATCACGTGTTTATCATGCAGTGATCACGTGACTGAAAGTCGCTGATTACGTGAATGTGCTCGCACTGGTCACGTGGCTGATCATGCACTGATTCTGTGACTGAGCATGGACTGGTCACATGACTATCATGTAGTGATCACGTGACGTAATGGCGCTGATCATGTGACTGATCATGTGCTGATCATGTTTGCTATCATACACTGATCATGTGCCTCTGGAGGCAATAAACAAAGAGCTGAGTAAGCACGAATCAAACAGTCAGCAGGCAGTAATCATGGAAGTGAGCTGTGAGGAATCATGCTGCTCAGCTGGCAATAATCAAGCAGCTGAGCAGGCAGGAATTACACAGGGCAGCTGGCAGTTGTCAAGCAGATGACAGGCAGGAATCGTGCAGCTCAGCTGGCAATTGTCAAGCAGATGAGCAGACAGTAATCACGCAGCTCAGCAGGCCCTGATCACGTGACTGAGCATGCACTGTTCACGTGGCTGATCATACACTGATCACGTGATTGCTCATGCACTGATCACTTGGATATCATGCACTGATCTCGTGGCTGATCATACACTGTTCACGTGTCTGATCATGCACAGATCACGTGGCTGATCATACACTGCTGATGTAGCTGTTCATGCACTGATCACGTGTCTATCATGCAGTGCTCACCTGGCTGATCCTCCAATGATCACGTAGCTAACATGTACTGGTCACGTGACTGATCATGCACTGATCACGTGACTGATCATGCACTGATCACGTGGCTATCATGCTCTGTTTACATGGCTGATCAAACAATGATCACATAGCTACCATGTACTGGTCACGTGACTGATCATGCACTGATCACGTAATTGATCATGCACTGATCACGTGGCTGATCATACACTGATCACGTGACTGGTCATGCACTGATCATGTGACTGATCATGCTCTGATCATCTGGCTATCATGCACTCATTACCTGGCTATCATACACTGATCACGTGGTTTATCATAGACTGATCACCAGACTGGTCATGTACTGATCACGTGTATATCATGCACTGATCACATGACTGCCCATGCACTGATCACGTGGATGCTCATACACTAATCATGTGACAAATCATGCAGTGATCACTTGGCTATCATGCACCGATCAAGTGGTTGATCGTACTCTGCTCCCGAAACTGATCATGCACTGATCACGTGGCTATAATGCACTGATCACGTGGCTGATCATGCAATGTTCACGTAGCAACCATGTACTGGACACATGACTGATCATGCACTGATCTCCTAATTGATCATGCACTGATCATGTGGCTGATCATGCACTTATCACGTGGCTGATCATACACTGATCACGTGACTGATTATGCACTGATCACGAGACTGAACATGCACTGATCACGTGGCTATCATGCACTGATCACTTGGATGGTTATACACTGATCACGTGCCTGGTCATGCACAGATGACGTGACTGATCATGCACTGATCACGTGACTGATCATGCACTGATCACGTGGCTATCATGCAGTGTTCACTTGGCTGATCATGCAGTGTTCACGTGGCTGATCACACACCTGTCACGTTACTGATCATGCACTGATCACCTGGCTGATCATACAATGTTCACATGTCTGACCATGCACTGATCACGTGGCTGATCATATGCTGCTCACTTAGCTGATCGTGCACTGATCACGTGTCTATCCTGCACTGTTCACGTGGCTGGTCCTGCAATGATCACGTAGCTAACATGTACAAGTCACGTGACTGATCATGCACTGATCACGTAATTGATCATGCACTGATCAGGTGACTTATCATGCACTGTTCACGTTACTGATCATGCACTGATCACGTGGCTATAATGCACTGATCACGTGGCTGATCATGCAATGATCACGTAGCTACCATGTACTGGTCACGTGACTGATCATGCACTGATCACATAATTGATCATGCACTGATCAGGTGACTTATGATGCACTGTTCACGTAACTGATTATGCACTGATCCTGTGACTGATCATGCACTGATCTTGTGGCTATCATGCACGGCTCACGTGGCTGATCATGCAGTGTTCACGTAGCAACCATGTACTGGACACATGACTGATCATACACTGATCTCGTAATTGATCATGCACTGATCATGTGGCTGATCATGCACTTATCACGTGGCTGATCATACACTGATCACGTGACTGATCATGCACTGATCACGTGACTGAACATGCACTGATCACGTGGCTATCATGCACTGATCACTTGGATGGTTATACACTGATCACGTGCCTTGTCATGCACAGATGACGTGACTGATCACGTGACTGATCATGCACTGATCATCTGGCTATCATGCACTCATTACCTGGCTAACGTGCACTGATCTCGTGGTTGATATTAGACTGTTCACGTGACTGATCATGCACTGATCACGTGACTGATCATGCACTGATCACGTGGCTATCAAGCACTGCTTACGTGGCTGATCATACAATGATCACATAGCTACCATGTACTGGTCACGTGACTGATCATGCACTGATCACGTAATTGATCATGCACTGATCACGTGGCTGATCATACACTGATCACATGACTGATCATGCACTCTTCACGTGACTGATCATGCACTGATCACGCAATTGATCATGCACTGATCATGTGGCTGATCATGCACTGATCACGTGGCTATAATGCACTGATCACGTGGCAGATCATACACTGTTCACGTGCTTGGTCATGCACAGATCACGTGACTAATCATGAACTGATCACGTGGCTATAATTCACTGATCACGTGGATGTCATGCACTGATTACGTGCCTGTCATGCACAGATCACGTGACTAATCATGAACTGATCACGTAGACATCATGCACTGATGACGTGGCTGATAATACACTGTTCACGTGTCTGATCATGCACTGATCACGTGGCTGATCATACACTGCTCATGTAGCTGATCACGCACTGATCACGTGTCTATCATGCAGTGCTCACGTGGCTGAACCTGCAATGATCACGTAGCTAAAATGTACTGGTCACGTGACTGATCATGCAATGGTAAAGTAATTGATCATGCACTGATCACGTGACTGATCATGCACTGATCACGTGACTGATCATGCACTGATCACGTGGCTATCATGCACTGCTCACGTGGCTGATCATGCAATGATCACGTGACTAATCATGCAATGATCATGTGACTGATTATGCACTGGTCACGTGGTTATCATGCATTGACACGTGACTACGCATGCACTGATCACGTGGCTCCTCATGCACTGATCACGTGTTTATCATGCAGTGATCACGTGACTGAAAGTCGCTGATTACGTGAATGTGCTCGCACTGATCACGTGGCTGATCATGCACTGATTCTGTGACTGAGCATGGACTGGTCACATGACTATCATGTAGTGATCACGTGACGTAATGGCGCTGATCATGTGACTGATCATGTGCTGATCATGTTTGCTATCATACACTGATCATGTGCCTCTGGAGGCAATAAACAAAGAGCTGAGTAAGCACGAATCAAACAGTCAGCAGGCAGTAATCATGGAAGTGAGCTGTGAGGAATCATGCTGCTCAGCTGGCAATAATCAAGCAGCTGAGCAGGCAGGAATTACACAGGGCAGCTGGCAGTTGTCAAGCAGATGACAGGCAGGAATCGTGCAGCTCAGCTGGCAATTGTCAAGCAGATGAGCAGACAGTAATCACGCAGCTCAGCAGGCCCTGATCACGTGACTGAGCATGCACTGTTCACGTGGCTGATCATACACTGATCACGTGATTGCTCATGCACTGATCACTTGGATATCATGCACTGATCTCGTGGCTGATCATACACTGTTCACGTGTCTGATCATGCACAGATCACGTGGCTGATCATACACTGCTGATGTAGCTGTTCATGCACTGATCACGTGTCTATCATGCAGTGCTCACCTGGCTGATCCTCCAATGATCACGTAGCTAACATGTACTGGTCACGTGACTGATCATGCACTGATCACGTGACTGATCATGCACTGATCACGTGGCTATCATGCACTGTTTACATGGCTGATCAAACAATGATCACATAGCTACCATGTACTGGTCACGTGACTGATCATGCACTGATCACGTAATTGATCATGCACTGACCACGTGGCTGATCATACACTGATCACGTGACTGGTCATGCACTGATCATGTGACTGATCATGCTCTGATCATCTGGCTATCATGCACTCATTACCTTGCTATCATACACTGATCACGTGGTTTATCATAGACTGATCACCAGACTCGTCATGTACTGATCACGTGTATATCATGCACTGATCACATGACTGCCCATGCACTGATCACGTGGATGATCATACACTAATCATGTGACAAATCATGCAGTGATCACTTGGCTATCATGCACCGATCAAGTGGTTGATCGTACTCTGCTCCCGAAACTGATCATGCACTGATCACGTGGCTATAATGCACTGATCACGTGGCTGATCATGCAATGTTCAGGTAGCAACCATGTACTGGACACATGACTGATCATGCACTGATCTCCTAATTGATCATGCACTGATCATGTGGCTGATCATGCACTTATCACGTGGCTGATCATACACTGATCACGTGACTGATTATGCACTGATCACGAGACTGAACATGCACTGATCACGTGGCTATCATGCACTGATCACTTGGATGGTTATACACTGATCACGTGCCTGGTCATGCACAGATGACGTGACTGATCATGCACTGATCACGTGACTGATCATGCACTGATCACGTGGCTATCATGCAGTGTTCACTTGGCTGATCATGCAGTGTTCACGTGGCTGATCACACACCTGTCACGTTACTGATCATGCACTGATCACCTGGCTGATCATACAATGTTCACATGTCTGACCATGCACTGATCACGTGGCTGATCATATGCTGCTCACTTAGCTGATCGTGCACTGATCACGTGTCTATCCTGCACTGTTCACGTGGCTGGTCCTGCAATGATCACGTAGCTAACATGTACAAGTCACGTGACTGATCATGCACTGATCACGTAATTGATCATGCACTGATCAGGTGACTTATCATGCACTGTTCACGTTACTGATCATGCACTGATCACGTGGCTATCATTCACTAATCACGTGGCTGATCATACACTGATCATGTGTATATGATGCACTGCTCACGTGACTGATCAAACACGTATCACGTGACTGATCATGCACTGATCACGTGGCTATCATGCACTGATCACGTGGCTGACCATGCAATGATCACGTAGCTACCATGTACTGGTCACGTGACTGATAATGCACTGATCACGTAATTGATCATGCACTGATCACGTTCCTGATCATGCGCTGATCTTGTTCCTGATCATGCGCTGATGACCTGACTGATCATGCACTGATCACGTTACTGATCATGCACTGATCACGTGGCTATCATGCACTGCTCACGTGGTTGATCATGCAATGATCACGTAGCTACCATGTACTGGTCACGTGAGTGATCATGCACTGATCAAGTAATTGATCATGCAGTTTTCAGGTGACTTATCATGCACTGTTCACGTGACTGATCATGCACTTATCACGTTCCTGATCATGCGCTGATCTTGTTCCTGATCATGCGCTGATGACCTGACTGATCATGCACTGATCACGTTACTGATCATGCACTGATCACGTGGCTATCATGCACTGCTCACGTGGTTGATCATGCAATGATCACGTAGCTACCATGTACTGGTCACGTGAGTGATCATGCACTGATCACGTAATTGATCATGCAGTTTTCAGGTGACTTATCATGCACTGTTCACGTGACTGATCATGCACGTATCACGTGACTGATCATGCACTGATCTCGTGGCTGATCATGCAATGATCACGTGGCTGGTCATGCAATGATCACGTAGCTACCATGTACTGGTCACGTGAATGATCATGCACTGATCATGTGGCTGATCATGCACTGATCACGTGGCTGATCATACACTGATCACATGACTGATCATGCACTGATCACGTGACTGACCATGCACTGATCACGTGGCTATCATGCACTGCCCACGTGGTTGATCATGCACTGATCACGTAGCTACCATGTACTGGTCACGTGAGTGATCATGCACTGATCACGTAATTGATCATGCAGTTTTCAGGTGACTTATCATGCACTGTTCACGTGACTGATCATGCACGTATCACGTGACTGATCATGCACTGATCTCGTGGCTGATCATGCAATGATCACGTGGCTGGTCATGCAATGATCACGTAGCTACCATGTACTGGTCACGTGAATGATCATGCACTGATCATGTGGCTGATCATGCACTGATCACGTGGCTGATCATACACTGATCACATGACTGATCATGCACTGATCACGTGACTGACCATGCACTGATCACGTGGCTATCATGCACTGCTCACGTGGTTGATCATGCAATGATCACGTAGCTACCATGTACTGGTCACGTGAGTGATCATGCACTGATCACGTAATTGATCATGCAGTTTTCAGGTGACTTATCATGCACTGTTCACGTGACTGATCATGCACGTATCACGTGACTGATCATGCACTGATCTCGTGGCTGATCTTGCAATGATCACGTGGCTGGTCATGCAATGATCACGTAGCTACCATGTACTGGTCACGTGAATGATCATGCACTGATCATGTGGCTGATCATGCACTGATCACGTGGCTGATCATACACTGATCACATGACTGATCATGCACTGATCACGTGACTGATCATGCACTGATCACGTGGCTATCATGCACTACTCCCGTGGATGTTCATGCAATGATCATGTGGCTACCATGGACCGGTCACGTGACTAATCATACAGCCATCAGGTGACTGATCATGCACTGATCACGTGGCTATCATACACCCTTCACGTGGCTGATCATACACTGATCACCTGCCTGGTCATGCACAGATCACATGACTAATCATGAACTGATCACATAGCTATCATGCACTGATCACCTGGCTGATCATGCACTGATACCGTGACTGAGCATGGACTGATCACATGACTATCATGTAGTGATCACGTGACTTAATGGCGCTGATCATGTGACTGATCATGCGCTGATCATGTTTGCTATCATACACTGATCATGTGCCTCCAGAGGCAATAAACAAAGAGCTGAGTAGGCACGAATCAAACAGTCAGCAGGCAATAATCATGGAACTCAGCTGTGAGGAATCATGCTGCTCAGCTGGCAATAATCAAGCAGCTGAGCAGGCAGGAATTACACAGCACAGTTGGCAATTGTCAAGCAGATGACAGGCAGGAATCGTGCAGCTCAGCTGGCAATTGTCAAGCAGATGAGCAGACAGTAATCACGCAGCTCAGCACGCCCTGATCACGTGACTCAGCATGCACTGTTCACGTGGCTCATCATACAATGATCACGTGATTGATCATGCCCTGATCACTTGGATATCATGCACTGATCACGTGGCTGATCATACACTGTTCACGTGTCTTACCATGCACTGCTCACGTGGCTGATCATACACTGATCACTAACTGATCTTGCACTGATCACGTGGATATCATGCACTGATCACGTGGTTGAACATGCACTGTTCACGTGGCTGATCACACACTAGTCACGTGACTGATCATGCACTGATAACCTGGCACTCATGCACTGATCACGTGGCTAATCATACTCTGCTCACGTAACTGATCATGCACACATCACGTGGCTACCATGCACTGCTCACCTGGCTTGTCATGCAATGATGACGTAGCAACCATGCACTGGTCATGTGACTGACCATGCACTGATCACGTAATTGATCCTTCACTGATCAGGTGGCTCATCATGCACTGATCACGTGACTGTCCACGCACCGATCACTTGACTGATCATGCACTGATCACGTGGCTATATTGCACTGATCACGTGGCAGATCATACACTGTTCACGTGCCTGGTCATGCACAGATCACGTGACTAATCATGAACTGATCACGTGGCTATAATTCACTGGTCACGTGGATATCATGCACTGATTACGTGCCTGTCATGCACAGATCACGTGACTAATCATGAACTGATCACGTAGGTATCATGCACTGATCACGTAGCTGATCATACACTGTTCACGTGTCTGATCATGCACTGATCACGTGGCTGATCATACACTGCTCATGTAGCTGATCATGCACTGATCACGTGTCTATCATGCAGTGCTCACGTGGCTGATTCTGCAATAACGTAGCTAACATGTACTGTTCACGAGACTGATCATGCACTGATCACGTGACTGATCATGCACTGATCACGTGGCTATCATGCACTGCTTACGTGGCTGATCATACAATGATCACATAGCTACCATGTACTTGTCACGTGACTGATCATGCACTGATCACGTAATTCATCATGCACTGATCATGTGGCTGATCATGCACTGATCACGTGGCTGAATATACACTGATCAGGTGACTGATCATGCACTGATCACGTGACTGATCATGCACTGATCACGTGGCTATCATGCACTACTCACGTGGCTGATCATGCAATGATCATGTAGTTACCATGTACCGGTCACGTGACTGATCATAGACCCATTAGGTTACGGATCATGCACTGATCACGTGGCTATCATGCACTGTTCACCTGGCTGATCATACACTGATCCCCTGCCTGGTCATGCACAGATCACGTGACTAATCATGAACTGTTCAGGTAGCTATCATGCACTGATCACCTGGCTGATCATGCACTGATCACGTGGCTATCATGCAATGATCACGTGGCTATCATGCACTGATCACGTGGCTGATCATGCAGTGTTCACGTGGCTGATCACACACCTGTCACGTGATTGATTATGCACTGATCACGTGGCTCTCATGCACTGATCACGTGATTGCGCATGCACTGATCACATAATTGTATGCACTGATCACGTGGCTCTCATGCACTGATGACGTGGCTGATCATGCACTGTTCATGTGACTGATCATGCACTGATCACGTAGCTATCTTGCACTGATCACTTGGCTGATCATACACTCATCACGGGACTGATCATGCACTGATCACTGCGCTATCATGAATTGATTATATGACTCCACATGCACTGATCACGTGGATGATCATACACTGATAACGTGACTGATCATGCACTGATCACGTGACTGATCATGCAGTGATCACGTAGCTATCTTGCACTGATCACTTGGCTGATCATACATTCATCACGGGACTGATGATGCACTGATCACGGCGCTATCATGCATTGATTACATGACTCCTCATGCACTGATCACGTGGATGATCATACACTGATCACGTGACTGATCATGCACTGATCACGTGACTGATCATGCACTGATCAGTTGGCAATCATGCACTGATTACTTGGCTAATCATACACTGATCACGTGACTGATCATGCACTGATCATCTGGCTATCAGGCACTCATTACCTGGCTATCGTGCACTGACCACGTGGTTGATCATACACTGTTCAGAAGACTGATCATGCACTGATCAAGTCTATATCATGCACTGATCACGTGGCTATCATGCACTGTTCACCTGGCTGATCATACACTGATCACCTGCCTGGTCATGCACAGATCACGTGACTAATCATGAACTGTTCAGGTAGCTATCATGCACTGATCACCTGGCTGATCATGCACTGATCACGTGGCTATCATGCAATGATCACGTGGCTATCATGCACTGATCACGTGGCAGATCATGCAGTGTTCACGTGGCTGATCACACACCTGTCACGTGATTGATTATGCACTGATCACGTGGCTCTCATGCACTGATCACTTGATTGCGCATGCACTGATCACATAATTGTATGCACTTATCACGTGGCTCTCATGCACTGATGACGTGGCTGATCATGCACTGTTCATGTGACTGATCATGCACTGATCACGTAGCTATCTTGCACTGATCACTTGGCTGATCATACACTCATCACGGGACTGATCATGCACTGATCACTGCGCTATCATGAATTGATTATATGACTCCACATGCACTGATCACGTGGATGATCATACACTGATAACGTGACTGATCATGCACTGATCACGTGACTGATCATGCAGTGATCACGTAGCTATCTTGCACTGATCACTTGGCTGATCATACATTCATCACGGGACTGATGATGCACTGATCACGGCGCTATCATGCATTGATTACATGACTCCTCATGCACTGATCACGTGGATGATCATACACTGATCACGTGACTGATCATGCACTGATCACGTGACTGATCATGCACTGATCAGTTGGCAAACATACACTGATTACTTGGCTAATCATACACAGATCACGTGACTGATCATGCACTGATCATCTGGCTATCAGGCACTCATTACCTGGCTATCGTGCACTGACCACGTGGTTGATCATACACTGTTCACAAGACTGATCATGCACTGATCAAGTCTATATCATGCACTGATCAAGTGGCTGATCATACTCTGCTCCCGAAGCTGTCATGCACTGATCACGTGGCTATCATGCACTGATCACGTGTCTGATCATGCAATGATCTCGTAGCTACCATGTACTGGTTACGTGACTGATCATGCAGTGATCATGTAATTGATCATGCACTGATCATGTGGCTGATCATGCACTGATCACGTGGCTGATCTTACACTGATCACGTGAGTGATCATGCACTGATCACGTGACTTATCATGCACTTCTCACGTGGCTATCATGCACTGATCACTTGGATCGTCATACACTGATCACGTGCCTGGTCATCACAGATCACGTGACAAATCATGAACTGATAACGTAGGTATCATGCACTGATCACGTGGCTGATCATACACTGTTCACGTATCTGGTCATGCACTGATTCCGTGGCTGATCATACACTGCTCACGTAGCTGATCATGCACTGATCACGTGTCTATAATGCAGTGCTCATGTGGCTGATCCTGCAACGATCACGTGGCTAACGTGTACTGGTCACGAGACTGATCATGCACTGATCACCTGACTGATCATGCACTGATCACGTGGCTATCATGATCTGCTTACGTGGCTGATCATACAATGATCACATAGCTACCGTGTACTGGTCACGAGACTGATCATGCACTGATCACATAATTGATCATGCACTGATCACGTGGCTGATCATACACTGATCACATAGCTACCGTGTACTGGTAACGAGACTGATCATGCACTGCTCACGTAACTGATCATGCACTGTTCACTTGACTGATCATGCACTGATCACGTGGCTATCATGCACTGATCACGTGGACATCATGCACTTATCACATGGTTTATCACACACGTATCACGTGACTGATCATGCACTTATCACGTGGCTATCATGCACTGATCTCTTGGCTGGTCATACACTGATCTCGAGCCTGGTGATGCACTGATTACGTGACTGATCATGCTGTGATCACGTGACTGATCATGCACTGATCACGGGGCTATCATGCACTACTTACGTGGCTGATCATACAATGATCACATAGCTACCATGTACTGGTCACGTGACTGATCATGCAATGATCACATAATTGATCATGCAATGATGACGTGGCTGATCATAGACTGATCACGTGACTGATCATGCACTGTTCACGTGACTGATCATGCACTGATCACGTGGCTAACATGCACTGATCACGTGGCTGATCATACACTGATCACGTGCCTGGTCATGCACTGATCACATGGATATCATACACTGATCACGTAGATATCATACACTGATCACGTGGATGATCACACACGTATCACGTGACTAATCACGCACTGATCACGTGGCTATAATGCACTGATCACATGGCTATCATGCACTGATCACGTGGCTGATCATGTAATGATCACGTAGCTACCATGTACTGGTCACGTGACTGATCATGCACTGATCACGTAATTGATTATGCACTGATCACGTGGCTGATCATGCACTGATCCCGTGACTGATCATGCACTGATTACGTGACTGATCATGCACTGATCACGTGGCTATCATGTACTGTTAACGTGGCTGATCATGCAATGATCACGCAGCTACCATGTACTGGTCACATGACTGATAATGCACTGATCACGTAATTGATAATGCACTGATCACCGGGCTTATCATGCATTGATCATGTGACTGATCATGTGCTGATCATGTTTGGTGTCATACACTGATCATGTGACTCTGGCGGCAATGAAGAAAGAGCTGAGTAGGCAGGAATCAGTCAGCAGGCAATAATCATGGAACTCAGCTCTGAGTAATCATGCTGCTCAGCTGGCAATAATCAAGCAGCTGAGCAGGCAGGAATTATGCAGCACAGCTGGCAATTGTCAAGCAGATGATAGGCAGGAATCGTGCAGCTCAGCTGGCAATTGTCAAGCAGATGAGCAGACAGTAATCACGCAGCTCAGCAGGCCCTGATCACGTGACTGATCATACACTGACCTCGTGTACATCATGCACGGCTCACGTGGCTGTTCATGCATGATCACGTAGCTACCTTGTACTGGTCACGTGACTGATTATGCACTGATCACGTAATTGATCATGCACTGATCATGTGGCTGATCATGCACTGATCACGTGGCTGATCATACACTGATCACGTGATTGATCATGCACAGATTATGTGACTGATCATGCACTGATCACGTGACTGATCATGCACTGATCACGTGGCTATCATGCACTACTCACGTGTCTGATCATCCAATGATCATGTAGCTACCATGTACCAGTCACATGACTGATCACACACCCATCAGGTGACTGATCATGCACTGATCACATGGCTATCATGCACTGTTCACGTGGCTGATCATACACTGATCACCTGCCTGGTCATGCACAGATCACGTGACTAATCATGAAGTGATCACGTGGCTATCATGCACTGATCACGTGGATATCATGCACTGATCACGTGGCTGATCACACACGTATCACTTGACTGATCCTGCACTGATCACGTGGCTATCATGCACTGATCACGTGGCTATCATGCACTGATCACGTGGCTGATCATGCAATGATCACGTAGCTACCGTGTACTGGTCACGTGACTGATCATGCCCTGATCACGTAATTGATCATGCATTGATCATGTGGCTGATCATGCACTGATCACGTGGCTCATCATGCAATGATCACGTAGCTACCATGTACTGGTCACGTGACTGATCATGCACTGATCAAGTAATTCATCATGCACTGATGACGTGGCTGATCATGCACTGATCACGTGACTGATCATGCACTGATCACCTGGCTTATCATGCATAGATCATGTGACTGATCATGCACTGATCACGTAATTGATCATGCACTGCTCACCTGGCTGATCATGCAATGATCACGTAGCTACCATGTACTGGTCACGTGAGTGATCATGCACTGATCACGTAATTGATCATGCACTGCTCACTTGGCTGATCATGCAATGATCACGTAGCTACCATGTACTGGTCACGTGAGTGATCATGCACTGATCACGTAATTGATCATGCAGTTTTCAGGTGACTTATCATGCACTGTTCACGTGACTGATCATGCACGTATCACGTGACTGATCATGCACTGATCTCGTGGCTGATCATGCAATGATCACGTGGCTGGTCATGCAATGATCACGTAGCTACCATGTACTGGTCACGTGAATGATCATGCACTGATCATGTGGCTGATCATGCACTGATCACGTGGCTGATCATACACTGATCACATGACTGATCATGCACTGATCACGTGACTGACCATGCACTGATCACGTGGCTATCATGCACTGATCTCTTGGCTGGTCATACACTGATCACATGCCTGGTCATGCACAGATTACGTGACTGATCATGCACTGATCACGTGACTGATCATGCACTGATCACGTGGCTATCATGCACTACTCCCGTGGATGTTCATGCAATGATCATGTGGCTACCATGGACCGGTCACGTGACTAATCATACAGCCATCAGGTGACTGATCATGCACTGATCACGTGGCTATCATACACCCTTCACGTGGCTGATCATACACTGATCACCTGCCTGGTCATGCACAGATCACATGACTAATCATGAACTGATCACATAGCTATCATGCACTGATCACCTGGCTGATCATGCACTGATACCGTGACTGAGCATGGACTGATCACATGACTATCATGTAGTGATCACGTGACTTAATGGCGCTGATCATGTGACTGATCATGCGCTGATCATGTTTGCTATCATACACTGATCATGTGCCTCCAGAGGCAATAAACAAAGAGCTGAGTAGGCACGAATCAAACAGTCAGCAGGCAGTAATCATGGAAGTGAGCTGTGAGGAATCATGCTGCTCAGCTGGCAATAATCAAGCAGCTGAGCAGGCAGGAATTACACAGCACAGTTGGCAATTGTCAAGCAGATGACAGGCAGGAATCGTGCAGCTCAGCTGGCAATTGTCAAGCAGATGAGCAGACAGTAATCACGCAGCTCAGCACGCCCTGATCACGTGACTCAGCATGCACTGTTCACGTGGCTCATCATACAATGATCACGTGATTGATCATGCCCTGATCACTTGGATATCATGCACTGATCACGTGGCTGATCATACACTGTTCACGTGTCTTACCATGCACTGCTCACGTGGCTGATCATACACTGATCACTAACTGATCTTGCACTGATCACGTGGATATCATGCACTGATCACATGGTTGAACATGCACTGTTCACGTGGCTGATCACACACTAGTCACATGACTGATCATGCACTGATAACCTGGCACTCATGCACTGATCACGTGGCTAATCATACTCTGCTCACGTAACTGATCATGCACACATCACGTGGCTACCATGCACTGCTCACCTGGCTTGTCATGCAATGATGACGTAGCAACCATGCACTGGTCATGTGACTGACCATGCACTGATCACGTAATTGATCCTTCACTGATCAGGTGGCTCATCATGCACTGATCACGTGACTGTCCACGCACCGATCACTTGACTGATCATGCACTGATCACGTGGCTATATTGCACTGATCACGTGGCAGATCATACACTGTTCACGTGCCTGGTCATGCACAGATCACGTGACTAATCATGAACTGATCACGTGGCTATAATTCACTGGTCACGTGGATATCATGCACTGATTACGTGCCTGTCATGCACAGATCACGTGACTAATCATGAACTGATCACGTAGGTATCATGCACTGATCACGTAGCTGATCATACACTGTTCACGTGTCTGATCATGCACTGATCACGTGGCTGATCATACACTGCTCATGTAGCTGATCATGCACTGATCACGTGTCTATCATGCAGTGCTCACGTGGCTGATTCTGCAATAACGTAGCTAACATGTACTGTTCACGAGACTGATCATGCACTGATCACGTGACTGATCATGCACTGATCACGTGGCTATCATGCACTGCTTACGTGGCTGATCATACAATGATCACATAGCTACCATGTACTTGTCACGTGACTGATCATGCACTGATCACGTAATTCATCATGCACTGATCATGTGGCTGATCATGCACTGATCACGTGGCTGAATATACACTGATCAGGTGACTGATCATGCACTGATCACGTGACTGATCATGCACTGATCACGTGGCTATCATGCACTACTCACGTGGCTGATCATGCAATGATCATGTAGTTACCATGTACCGGTCACGTGACTGATCATAGACCCATTAGGTTACGGATCATGCACTGATCACGTGGCTATCATGCACTGTTCACCTGGCTGATCATACACTGATCCCCTGCCTGGTCATGCACAGATCACGTGACTAATCATGAACTGTTCAGGTAGCTATCATGCACTGATAACCTGGCTGATCATGCACTGATCACGTGGCTATCATGCAATGATCACGTGGCTATCATGCACTGATCACGTGGCTGATCATGCAGTGTTCACGTGGCTGATCACACACCTGTCACGTGATTGATTATGCACTGATCACGTGGCTCTCATGCACTGATCACGTGATTGCGCATGCACTGATCACATAATTGTATGCACTGATCACGTGGCTCTCATGCACTGATGACGTGGCTGATCATGCACTGTTCATGTGACTGATCATGCACTGATCACGTAGCTATCTTGCACTGATCACTTGGCTGATCATACACTCATCACGGGACTGATCATGCACTGATCACTGCGCTATCATGAATTGATTATATGACTCCACATGCACTGATCACGTGGATGATCATACACTGATAACGTGACTGATCATGCACTGATCACGTGACTGATCATGCAGTGATCACGTAGCTATCTTGCACTGATCACTTGGCTGATCATACATTCATCACGGGACTGATGATGCACTGATCACGGCGCTATCATGCATTGATTACATGACTCCTCATGCACTGATCACGTGGATGATCATACACTGATCACGTGACTGATCATGCACTGATCACGTGACTGATCATGCACTGATCAGTTGGCAATCATGCACTGATTACTTGGCTAATCATACACTGATCACGTGACTGATCATGCACTGATCATCTGGCTATCAGGCACTCATTACCTGGCTATCGTGCACTGACCACGTGGTTGATCATACACTGTTCAGAAGACTGATCATGCACTGATCAAGTCTATATCATGCACTGATCACGTGGCTATCATGCACTGTTCACCTGGCTGATCATACACTGATCCCCTGCCTGGTCATGCACAGATCACGTGACTAATCATGAACTGTTCAGGTAGCTATCATGCACTGATCACCTGGCTGATCATGCACTGATCACGTGGCTATCATGCAATGATCACGTGGCTATCATGCACTGATCACGTGGCAGATCATGCAGTGTTCACGTGGCTGATCACACACCTGTCACGTGATTGATTATGCACTGATCACGTGGCTCTCATGCACTGATCACTTGATTGCGCATGCACTGATCACATAATTGTATGCACTGATCACGTGGCTCTCATGCACTGATGACGTGGCTGATCATGCACTGTTCATGTGACTGATCATGCACTGATCACGTAGCTATCTTGCACTGATCACTTGGCTGATCATACACTCATCACGGGACTGATCATGCACTGATCACTGCGCTATCATGAATTGATTATATGACTCCACATGCACTGATCACGTGGATGATCATACACTGATAACGTGACTGATCATGCACTGATCACGTGACTGATCATGCAGTGATCACGTAGCTATCTTGCACTGATCACTTGGCTGATCATACATTCATCACGGGACTGATGATGCACTGATCACGGCGCTATCATGCATTGATTACATGACTCCTCATGCACTGATCACGTGGATGATCATACACTGATCACGTGACTGATCATGCACTGATCACGTGACTGATCATGCACTGATCAGTTGGCAAACATACACTGATTACTTGGCTAATCATACACAGATCACGTGACTGATCATGCACTGATCATCTGGCTATCAGGCACTCATTACCTGGCTATCGTGCACTGACCACGTGGTTGCTCATACACTGTTCACAAGACTGATCATGCACTGATCAAGTCTATATCATGCACTGATCAAGTGGCTGATCATACTCTGCTCCCGAAGCTGTCATGCACTGATCACGTGGCTATCATGCACTGATCACGTGTCTGATCATGCAATGATCTCGTAGCTACCATGTACTGGTTACGTGACTGATCATGCAGTGATCATGTAATTGATCATGCACTGATCATGTGGCTGATCATGCACTGATCACGTGGCTGATCTTACACTGATCACGTGAGTGATCATGCACTGATCACGTGACTTATCATGCACTTCTCACGTGGCTATCATGCACTGATCACTTGGATCGTCATACACTGATCACGTGCCTGGTCATCACAGATCACGTGACAAATCATGAACTGATAACGTAGGTATCATGCACTGATCACGTGGCTGATCATACACTGTTCACGTATCTGGTCATGCACTGATTCCGTGGCTGATCATACACTGCTCACGTAGCTGATCATGCACTGATCACGTGTCTATAATGCAGTGCTCATGTGGCTGATCCTGCAACGATCACGTAGCTAACGTGTACTGGTCACGTGACTGATCATGCACTGATCACCTGACTGATCATGCACTGATCACGTGGCTATCATGAACTGCTTACGTGGCTGATCATACAATGATCACATAGCTACCGTGTACTGGTCACGAGACTGATCATGCACTGATCACATAATTGATCATGCACTGATCACGTGGCTGATCATACACTGATCACGTAACTGATCATGCACTGTTCACTTGACTGATCATGCACTGATCACGTGGCTATCATGCACTGATCACGTGGACATCATGCACTTATCACATGGTTTATCACACACGTATCACGTGACTGATCATGCACTTATCACGTGGCTATCATGCACTGATCTCTTGGCTGGTCATACACTGATCTCGAGCCTGGTCATGCACTGATTACGTGACTGATCATGCTGTGATCACGTGACTGATCATGCACTGATCACGGGGCTATCATGCACTACTTACGTGGCTGATCATACAATGATCACATAGCTACCATGTACTGGTCACGTGACTGATCATGCAATGATCACGTAATTGATCATGCAATGATGACGTGGCTGATCATAGACTGATCACGTGACTGATCATGCACTGTTCACGTGACTGATCATGCACTGATCACGTGGCTAACATGCACTGATCACGTGGCTGATCATACACTGATCACGTGCCTGGTCATGCACTGATCACATGGATATCATACACTGATCACGTAGATATCATACACTGATCACGTGGATGATCACACACGTATCACGTGACTAATCACGCACTGATCACGTGGCTATAATGCACTGATCACATGGCTATCATGCACTGATCACGTGGCTGATCATGTAATGATCACGTAGCTACCATGTACTGGTCACGTGACTGATCATGCACTGATCACGTAATTGATTATGCACTGATCACGTGGCTGATCATGCACTGATCCCGTGACTGATCATGCACTGATTACGTGACTGATCATGCACTGATCACGTGGCTATCATGTACTGTTAACGTGGCTGATCATGCAATGATCACGCAGCTACCATGTACTGGTCACATGACTGATAATGCACTGATCACGTAATTGATAATGCACTGATCACCGGGCTTATCATGCATTGATCATGTGACTGATCATGTGCTGATCATGTTTGGTGTCATACACTGATCATGTGACTCTGGCGGCAATGAAGAAAGAGCTGAGTAGGCAGGAATCAGTCAGCAGGCAATAATCATGGAACTCAGCTCTGAGTAATCATGCTGCTCAGCTGGCAATAATCAAGCAGCTGAGCAGGCAGGAATTATGCAGCACAGCTGGCAATTGTCAAGCAGATGATAGGCAGGAATCGTGCAGCTCAGCTGGCAATTGTCAAGCAGATGAGCAGACAGTAATCACGCAGCTCAGCAGGCCCTGATCACGTGACTGATCATACACTGACCTCGTGTACATCATGCACGGCTCACGTGGCTGTTCATGCATGATCACGTAGCTACCTTGTACTGGTCACGTGACTGATTATGCACTGATCACGTAATTGATCATGCACTGATCATGTGGCTGATCATGCACTGATCACGTGGCTGATCATACACTGATCACGTGATTGATCATGCACAGATTATGTGACTGATCATGCACTGATCACGTGACTGATCATGCACTGATCACGTGGCTATCATGCACTACTCACGTGGCTGATCATCCAATGATCATGTAGCTACCATGTACCAGTCACATGACTGATCACACACCCATCAGGTGACTGATCATGCACTGATCACATGGCTATCATGCACTGTTCACGTGGCTGATCATACACTGATCACCTGCCTGGTCATGCACAGATCACGTGACTAATCATGAAGTGATCACGTGGCTATCATGCACTGATCACGTGGATATCATGCACTGATCACGTGGCTGATCACACACGTATCACGTGACTGATCCTGCACTGATCACGTGGCTATCATGCACTGATCACGTGGCTATCATGCACTGATCACGTGGCTGATCATGCAATGATCACGTAGCTACCGTGTACTGGTCACGTGACTGATCATGCACTGATCACGTAATTGATCATGCATTGATCATGTGGCTGATCATGCACTGATCACGTGGCTGATCGTGCACTGATCACGTAACTGATCATGCACTGATCACGTGGCTCATCATGCAATGATCACGTAGCTACCATGTACTGGTCACGTGACTGATCATGCACTGATCAAGTAATTCATCATGCACTGATGACGTGGCTGATCATGCACTGATCACGTGACTGATCATGCACTGATCACCTGGCTTATCATGCATAGATCATGTGACTGATCATGCACTGATCACGTTATTGATCATGCACTGCTCACCTGGCTGATCATGCAATGATCACGTAGCTACCATGTACTGGTCACGTGAGTGATCATGCACTGATCACGTAATTGATCATGCACTGCTCACTTGGCTGATCATGCAATGTTCACGTGACTGATCATGCACTGATCACGTGACTGATCATGCACTGATCTCGTGGTTATCATGCACCGATCACGTGGATATCATGCACTGATCACGTGGTTGAACATGCACTGTTCACGTGGCTGATCACACACCAGTCACGTGACTGATCATGCACTGATAACCTGGCACTCATGCACTGATCACGTGGCTAATCATACTCTGCTCACGTAACTGATCATGCACACATCACGTGGCTACCATGCACTGCTCACCTGGCTTGTCATGCAATGATGACGTAGCAACCATGCACTGGTCATGTGACTGACCATGCACTGATCACGTAATTGATCCTTCACTGATCAGGTGGCTCATCATGCACTGATCACGTGACTGTCCACGCACCGATCACTTGACTGATCATGCACTGATCACGTGGCTATATTGCACTGATCACGTGGCAGATCATACACTGTTCACGTGCCTGGTCATGCACAGATCACGTGACTAATCATGAACTGATCACGTGGCTATAATTCACTGGTCACGTGGATATCATGCACTGATTACGTGCCTGTCATGCACAGATCACGTGACTAATCATGAACTGATCACGTAGGTATCATGCACTGATCACGTAGCTGATCATACACTGTTCACGTGTCTGATCATGCACTGATCACGTGGCTGATCATACACTGCTCATGTAGCTGATCATGCACTGATCACGTGTCTATCATGCAGTGCTCACGTGGCTGATTCTGCAATAACGTAGCTAACATGTACTGTTCACGAGACTGATCATGCACTGATCACGTGACTGATCATGCACTGATCACGTGGCTATCATGCACTGCTTACGTGGCTGATCATACAATGATCACATAGCTACCATGTACTTGTCACGTGACTGATCATGCACTGATCACGTAATTCATCATGCACTGATCATGTGGCTGATCATGCACTGATCACGTGGCTGAATATACACTGATCAGGTGACTGATCATGCACTGATCACGTGACTGATCATGCACTGATCACGTGGCTATCATGCACTACTCACGTGGCTGATCATGCAATGATCATGTAGTTACCATGTACCGGTCACGTGACTGATCATAGACCCATTAGGTTACGGATCATGCACTGATCACGTGGCTATCATGCACTGTTCACCTGGCTGATCATACACTGATCCCCTGCCTGGTCATGCACAGATCACGTGACTAATCATGAACTGTTCAGGTAGCTATCATGCACTGATCACCTGGCTGATCATGCACTGATCACGTGGCTATCATGCAATGATCACGTGGCTATCATGCACTGATCACGTGGCTGATCATGCAGTGTTCACGTGGCTGATCACACACCTGTCACGTGATTGATTATGCACTGATCACGTGGCTCTCATGCACTGATCACGTGATTGCGCATGCACTGATCACATAATTGTATGCACTGATCACGTGGCTCTCATGCACTGATGACGTGGCTGATCATGCACTGTTCATGTGACTGATCATGCACTGATCACGTAGCTATCTTGCACTGATCACTTGGCTGATCATACACTCATCACGGGACTGATCATGCACTGATCACTGCGCTATCATGAATTGATTATATGACTCCACATGCACTGATCACGTGGATGATCATACACTGATAACGTGACTGATCATGCACTGATCACGTGACTGATCATGCGGTGATCACGTAGCTATCTTGCACTGATCACTTGGCTGATCATACATTCATCACGGGACTGATGATGCACTGATCACGGCGCTATCATGCATTGATTACATGACTCCTCATGCACTGATCACGTGGATGATCATACACTGATCACGTGACTGATCATGCACTGATCACGTGACTGATCATGCACTGATCAGTTGGCAATCATGCACTGATTACTTGGCTAATCATACACTGATCACGTGACTGATCATGCACTGATCATCTGGCTATCAGGCACTCATTACCTGGCTATCGTGCACTGACCACGTGGTTGATCATACACTGTTCAGAAGACTGATCATGCACTGATCAAGTCTATATCATGCACTGATCACGTGGCTATCATGCACTGTTCACCTGGCTGATCATACACTGATCACCTGCCTGGTCATGCACAGATCACGTGACTAATCATGAACTGTTCAGGTAGCTATCATGCACTGATCACCTGGCTGATCATGCACTGATCACGTGGCTATCATGCAATGATCACGTGGCTATCATGCACTGATCACGTGGCAGATCATGCAGTGTTCACGTGGCTGATCACACACCTGTCACGTGATTGATTATGCACTGATCACGTGGCTCTCATGCACTGATCACTTGATTGCGCATGCACTGATCACATAATTGTATGCACTGATCACGTGGCTCTCATGCACTGATGACGTGGCTGATCATGCACTGTTCATGTGACTGATCATGCACTGATCACGTAGCTATCTTGCACTGATCACTTGGCTGATCATACACTCATCACGGGACTGATCATGCACTGATCACTGCGCTATCATGAATTGATTATATGACTCCACATGCACTGATCACGTGGATGATCATACACTGATAACGTGACTGATCATGCACTGATCACGTGACTGATCATGCAGTGATCACGTAGCTATCTTGCACTGATCACTTGGCTGATCATACATTCATCACGGGACTGATGATGCACTGATCACGGCGCTATCATGCATTGATTACATGACTCCTCATGCACTGATCACGTGGATGATCATACACTGATCACGTGACTGATCATGCACTGATCACGTGACTGATCATGCACTGATCAGTTGGCAAACATACACTGATTACTTGGCTAATCATACACAGATCACGTGACTGATCATGCACTGATCATCTGGCTATCAGGCACTCATTACCTGGCTATCGTGCACTGACCACGTGGTTGATCATACACTGTTCACAAGACTGATCATGCACTGATCAAGTCTATATCATGCACTGATCAAGTGGCTGATCATACTCTGCTCCCGAAGCTGTCATGCACTGATCACGTGGCTATCATGCACTGATCACGTGTCTGATCATGCAATGATCTCGTAGCTACCATGTACTGGTTACGTGACTGATCATGCAGTGATCATGTAATTGATCATGCACTGATCATGTGGCTGATCATGCACTGATCACGTGGCTGATCTTACACTGATCACGTGAGTGATCATGCACTGATCACGTGACTTATCATGCACTTCTCACGTGGCTATCATGCACTGATCACTTGGATCGTCATACACTGATCACGTGCCTGGTCATCACAGATCACGTGACAAATCATGAACTGATAACGTAGGTATCATGCACTGATCACGTGGCTGATCATACACTGTTCACGTATCTGGTCATGCACTGATTCCGTGGCTGATCATACACTGCTCACGTAGCTGATCATGCACTGATCACGTGTCTATAATGCAGTGCTCATGTGGCTGATCCTGCAACGATCACGTAGCTAACGTGTACTGGTCACGTGACTGATCATGCACTGATCACCTGACTGATCATGCACTGATCACGTGGCTATCATGAACTGCTTACGTGGCTGATCATACAATGATCACATAGCTACCGTGTACTGGTCACGAGACTGATCATGCACTGATCACATAATTGATCATGCACTGATCACGTGGCTGATCATACACTGATCACGTAACTGATCATGCACTGTTCACTTGACTGATCATGCACTGATCACGTGGCTATCATGCACTGATCACGTGGACATCATGCACTTATCACATGGTTTATCACACACGTATCACGTGACTGATCATGCACTTATCACGTGGCTATCATGCACTGATCTCTTGGCTGGTCATACACTGATCTCGAGCCTGGTCATGCACTGATTACGTGACTGATCATGCTGTGATCACGTGACTGATCATGCACTGATCACGGGGCTATCATGCACTACTTACGTGGCTGATCATACAATGATCACATAGCTACCATGTACTGGTCACGTGACTGATCATGCAATGATCACGTAATTGATCATGCAATGATGACGTGGCTGATCATAGACTGATCACGTGACTGATCATGCACTGTTCACGTGACTGATCATGCACTGATCACGTGGCTAACATGCACTGATCACGTGGCTGATCATACACTGATCACGTGCCTGGTCATGCACTGATCACATGGATATCATACACTGATCACGTAGATATCATACACTGATCACGTGGATGATCACACACGTATCACGTGACTAATCACGCACTGATCACGTGGCTATAATGCACTGATCACATGGCTATCATGCACTGATCACGTGGCTGATCATGTAATGATCACGTAGCTACCATGTACTGGTCACGTGACTGATCATGCACTGATCACGTAATTGATTATGCACTGATCACGTGGCTGATCATGCACTGATCCCGTGACTGATCATGCACTGATTACGTGACTGATCATGCACTGATCACGTGGCTATCATGTACTGTTAACGTGGCTGATCATGCAATGATCACGCAGCTACCATGTACTGGTCACATGACTGATAATGCACTGATCACGTAATTGATAATGCACTGATCACCGGGCTTATCATGCATTGATCATGTGACTGATCATGTGCTGATCATGTTTGGTGTCATACACTGATCATGTGACTCTGGCAGCAATGAAGAAAGAGCTGAGTAGGCAGGAATCAGTCAGCAGGCAATAATCATGGAACTCAGCTCTGAGTAATCATGCTGCTCAGCTGGCAATAATCAAGCAGCTGAGCAGGCAGGAATTATGCAGCACAGCTGGCAATTGTCAAGCAGATGATAGGCAGGAATCGTGCAGCTCAGCTGGCAATTGTCAAGCAGATGAGCAGACAGTAATCACGCAGCTCAGCAGGCCCTGATCACGTGACTGATCATACACTGACCTCGTGTACATCATGCACGGCTCACGTGGCTGTTCATGCATGACCACGTAGCTACCTTGTACTGGTCACGTGACTGATTATGCACTGATCACGTAATTGATCATGCACTGATCATGTGGCTGATCATGCACTGATCACGTGGCTGATCATACACTGATCACGTGATTGATCATGCACAGATTATGTGACTGATCATGCACTGATCACGTGACTGATCATGCACTGATCACGTGGCTATCATGCACTACTCACGTGGCTGATCATCCAATGATCATGTAGCTACCATGTACCGGTCACATGACTGATCACACACCCATCAGGTGACTGATCATGCACTGATCACATGGCTATCATGCACTGTTCACGTGGCTGATCATACACTGATCACCTGCCTGGTCATGCACAGATCACGTGACTAATCATGAAGTGATCACGTGGCTATCATGCACTGATCACGTGGCTGATCATGCAATGATCACGTGGCTATCATGCACTGATCACGTGGCTGATCATGCAATGATCACGTAGCTACCGTGTACTGGTCACGTGACTGATCATGCACTGATCACGTAATTGATCATGCATTGATCATGTGGCTGATCATGCACTGATCACGTGGCTGATCGTGCACTGATCACGTAACTGATCATGCACTGATCACGTGGCTCATCATGCAATGATCACGTAGCTACCATGTACTGGTCACGTGACTGATCATGCACTGATCAAGTAATTCATCATGCACTGATGACGTGGCTGATCATGCACTGATCACGTGACTGATCATGCACTGATCACCTGGCTTATCATGCATAGATCATGTGACTGATCATGCACTGATCACGTTATTGATCATGCACTGCTCACCTGGCTGATCATGCAATGATCACGTAGCTACCATGTACTGGTCACGTGAGTGATCATGCACTGATCACGTAATTGATCATGCACTGCTCACTTGGCTGATCATGCAATGATCACGTAGCTACCATGTACTGGTCACGTGAGTGATCATGCACTGATCACGTAATTGATCATGCACTGCTCACTTGGCTGATCATGCAATGTTCACGTGACTGATCATGCACTGATCACGTGACTGATCATGCACTGATCTCGTGGTTATCATGCACCGATCACGTGGATATCATGCACTGATCACGTGGTTGAACATGCACTGTTCACGTGGCTGATCACACACTAGTCACGTGACTGATCATGCACTGATAACCTGGCACTCATGCACTGATCACGTGGCTAATCATACTCTGCTCACGTAACTGATCATGCACACATCACGTGGCTACCATGCACTGCTCACCTGGCTTGTCATGCAATGATGACGTAGCAACCATGCACTGGTCATGTGACTGACCATGCACTGATCACGTAATTGATCCTTCACTGATCAGGTGGCTCATCATGCACTGATCACGTGACTGTCCACGCACCGATCACTTGACTGATCATGCACTGATCACGTGGCTATATTGCACTGATCACGTGGCAGATCATACACTGTTCACGTGCCTGGTCATGCACAGATCACGTGACTAATCATGAACTGATCACGTGGCTATAATTCACTGGTCACGTGGATATCATGCACTGATTACGTGCCTGTCATGCACAGATCACGTGACTAATCATGAACTGATCACGTAGGTATCATGCACTGATCACGTAGCTGATCATACACTGTTCACGTGTCTGATCATGCACTGATCACGTGGCTGATCATACACTGCTCATGTAGCTGATCATGCACTGATCACGTGTCTATCATGCAGTGCTCACGTGGCTGATTCTGCAATAACGTAGCTAACATGTACTGTTCACGAGACTGATCATGCACTGATCACGTGACTGATCATGCACTGATCACGTGGCTATCATGCACTGCTTACGTGGCTGATCATACAATGATCACATAGCTACCATGTACTTGTCACGTGACTGATCATGCACTGATCACGTAATTCATCATGCACTGATCATGTGGCTGATCATGCACTGATCACGTGGCTGAATATACACTGATCAGGTGACTGATCATGCACTGATCACGTGACTGATCATGCACTGATCACGTGGCTATCATGCACTACTCACGTGGCTGATCATGCAATGATCATGTAGTTACCATGTACCGGTCACGTGACTGATCATAGACCCATTAGGTTACGGATCATGCACTGATCACGTGGCTATCATGCACTGTTCACCTGGCTGATCATACACTGATCCCCTGCCTGGTCATGCACAGATCACGTGACTAATCATGAACTGTTCAGGTAGCTATCATGCACTGATCACCTGGCTGATCATGCACTGATCACGTGGCTATCATGCAATGATCACGTGGCTATCATGCACTGATCACGTGGCTGATCATGCAGTGTTCACGTGGCTGATCACACACCTGTCACGTGATTGATTATGCACTGATCACGTGGCTCTCATGCACTGATCACGTGATTGCGCATGCACTGATCACATAATTGTATGCACTGATCACGTGGCTCTCATGCACTGATGACGTGGCTGATCATGCACTGTTCATGTGACTGATCATGCACTGATCACGTAGCTATCTTGCACTGATCACTTGGCTGATCATACACTCATCACGGGACTGATCATGCACTGATCACTGCGCTATCATGAATTGATTATATGACTCCACATGCACTGATCACGTGGATGATCATACACTGATAACGTGACTGATCATGCACTGATCACGTGACTGATCATGCGGTGATCACGTAGCTATCTTGCACTGATCACTTGGCTGATCATACATTCATCACGGGACTGATGATGCACTGATCACGGCGCTATCATGCATTGATTACATGACTCCTCATGCACTGATCACGTGGATGATCATACACTGATCACGTGACTGATCATGCACTGATCACGTGACTGATCATGCACTGATCAGTTGGCAATCATGCACTGATTACTTGGCTAATCATACACTGATCACGTGACTGATCATGCACTGATCATCTGGCTATCAGGCACTCATTACCTGGCTATCGTGCACTGACCACGTGGTTGATCATACACTGTTCAGAAGACTGATCATGCACTGATCAAGTCTATATCATGCACTGATCACGTGGCTATCATGCACTGTTCACCTGGCTGATCATACACTGATCACCTGCCTGGTCATGCACAGATCACGTGACTAATCATGAACTGTTCAGGTAGCTATCATGCACTGATCACCTGGCTGATCATGCACTGATCACGTGGCTATCATGCAATGATCACGTGGCTATCATGCACTGATCACGTGGCAGATCATGCAGTGTTCACGTGGCTGATCACACACCTGTCACGTGATTGATTATGCACTGATCACGTGGCTCTCATGCACTGATCACTTGATTGCGCATGCACTGATCACATAATTGTATGCACTTATCACGTGGCTCTCATGCACTGATGACGTGGCTGATCATGCACTGTTCATGTGACTGATCATGCACTGATCACGTAGCTATCTTGCACTGATCACTTGGCTGATCATACACTCATCACGGGACTGATCATGCACTGATCACTGCGCTATCATGAATTGATTATATGACTCCACATGCACTGATCACGTGGATGATCATACACTGATAACGTGACTGATCATGCACTGATCACGTGACTGATCATGCAGTGATCACGTAGCTATCTTGCACTGATCACTTGGCTGATCATACATTCATCACGGGACTGATGATGCACTGATCACGGCGCTATCATGCATTGATTACATGACTCCTCATGCACTGATCACGTGGATGATCATACACTGATCACGTGACTGATCATGCACTGATCACGTGACTGATCATGCACTGATCAGTTGGCAAACATACACTGATTACTTGGCTAATCATACACAGATCACGTGACTGATCATGCACTGATCATCTGGCTATCAGGCACTCATTACCTGGCTATCGTGCACTGACCACGTGGTTGATCATACACTGTTCACAAGACTGATCATGCACTGATCAAGTCTATATCATGCACTGATCAAGTGGCTGATCATACTCTGCTCCCGAAGCTGTCATGCACTGATCACGTGGCTATCATGCACTGATCACGTGTCTGATCATGCAATGATCTCGTAGCTACCATGTACTGGTTACGTGACTGATCATGCAGTGATCATGTAATTGATCATGCACTGATCATGTGGCTGATCATGCACTGATCACGTGGCTGATCTTACACTGATCACGTGAGTGATCATGCACTGATCACGTGACTTATCATGCACTTCTCACGTGGCTATCATGCACTGATCACTTGGATCGTCATACACTGATCACGTGCCTGGTCATCACAGATCACGTGACAAATCATGAACTGATAACGTAGGTATCATGCACTGATCACGTGGCTGATCATACACTGTTCACGTATCTGGTCATGCACTGATTCCGTGGCTGATCATACACTGCTCACGTAGCTGATCATGCACTGATCACGTGTCTATAATGCAGTGCTCATGTGGCTGATCCTGCAACGATCACGTAGCTAACGTGTACTGGTCACGTGACTGATCATGCACTGATCACCTGACTGATCATGCACTGATCACGTGGCTATCATGAACTGCTTACGTGGCTGATCATACAATGATCACATAGCTACCGTGTACTGGTCACGAGACTGATCATGCACTGATCACATAATTGATCATGCACTGATCACGTGGCTGATCATACACTGATCACGTAACTGATCATGCACTGTTCACTTGACTGATCATGCACTGATCACGTGGCTATCATGCACTGATCACGTGGACATCATGCACTTATCACATGGTTTATCACACACGTATCACGTGACTGATCATGCACTTATCACGTGGCTATCATGCACTGATCTCTTGGCTGGTCATACACTGATCTCGAGCCCTGGTCATGCACTGATTACGTGACTGATCATGCTGTGATCACGTGACTGATCATGCACTGATCACGGGGCTATCATGCACTACTTACGTGGCTGATCATACAATGATCACATAGCTACCATGTACTGGTCACGTGACTGATCATGCAATGATCACGTAATTGATCATGCAATGATGACGTGGCTGATCATAGACTGATCACGTGACTGATCATGCACTGTTCACGTGACTGATCATGCACTGATCACGTGGCTAACATGCACTGATCACGTGGCTGATCATACACTGATCACGTGCCTGGTCATGCACTGATCACATGGATATCATACACTGATCACGTAGATATCATACACTGATCACGTGGATGATCACACACGTATCACGTGACTAATCACGCACTGATCACGTGGCTATAATGCACTGATCACATGGCTATCATGCACTGATCACGTGGCTGATCATGTAATGATCACGTAGCTACCATGTACTGGTCACGTGACTGATCATGCACTGATCACGTAATTGATTATGCACTGATCACGTGGCTGATCATGCACTGATCCCGTGACTGATCATGCACTGATTACGTGACTGATCATGCACTGATCACGTGGCTATCATGTACTGTTAACGTGGCTGATCATGCAATGATCACGCAGCTACCATGTACTGGTCACATGACTGATAATGCACTGATCACGTAATTGATAATGCACTGATCACCGGGCTTATCATGCATTGATCATGTGACTGATCATGTGCTGATCATGTTTGGTGTCATACACTGATCATGTGACTCTGGCAGCAATGAAGAAAGAGCTGAGTAGGCAGGAATCAGTCAGCAGGCAATAATCATGGAACTCAGCTCTGAGTAATCATGCTGCTCAGCTGGCAATAATCAAGCAGCTGAGCAGGCAGGAATTATGCAGCACAGCTGGCAATTGTCAAGCAGATGATAGGCAGGAATCGTGCAGCTCAGCTGGCAATTGTCAAGCAGATGAGCAGACAGTAATCACGCAGCTCAGCAGGCCCTGATCACGTGACTGATCATACACTGACCTCGTGTACATCATGCACGGCTCACGTGGCTGTTCATGCATGACCACGTAGCTACCTTGTACTGGTCACGTGACTGATTATGCACTGATCACGTAATTGATCATGCACTGATCATGTGGCTGATCATGCACTGATCACGTGGCTGATCATACACTGATCACGTGATTGATCATGCACAGATTATGTGACTGATCATGCACTGATCACGTGACTGATCATGCACTGATCACGTGGCTATCATGCACTACTCACGTGGCTGATCATCCAATGATCATGTAGCTACCATGTACCGGTCACATGACTGATCACACACCCATCAGGTGACTGATCATGCACTGATCACATGGCTATCATGCACTGTTCACGTGGCTGATCATACACTGATCACCTGCCTGGTCATGCACAGATCACGTGACTAATCATGAAGTGATCACGTGGCTATCATGCACTGATCACGTGGCTGATCATGCAATGATCACGTGGCTATCATGCACTGATCACGTGGCTGATCATGCAATGATCACGTAGCTACCGTGTACTGGTCACGTGACTGATCATGCACTGATCACGTAATTGATCATGCATTGATCATGTGGCTGATCATGCACTGATCACGTGGCTGATCGTGCACTGATCACGTAACTGATCATGCACTGATCACGTGGCTCATCATGCAATGATCACGTAGCTACCATGTACTGGTCACGTGACTGATCATGCACTGATCAAGTAATTCATCATGCACTGATGACGTGGCTGATCATGCACTGATCACGTGACTGATCATGCACTGATCACCTGGCTTATCATGCATAGATCATGTGACTGATCATGCACTGATCACGTTATTGATCATGCACTGCTCACCTGGCTGATCATGCAATGATCACGTAGCTACCATGTACTGGTCACGTGAGTGATCATGCACTGATCACGTAATTGATCATGCACTGCTCACTTGGCTGATCATGCAATGATCACGTAGCTACCATGTACTGGTCACGTGAGTGATCATGCACTGATCACGTAATTGATCATGCACTGCTCACTTGGCTGATCATGCAATGTTCACGTGACTGATCATGCACTGATCACGTGACTGATCATGCACTGATCTCGTGGTTATCATGCACCGATCACGTGGATATCATGCACTGATCACGTGGTTGAACATGCACTGTTCACGTGGCTGATCACACACTAGTCACGTGACTGATCATGCACTGATAACCTGGCACTCATGCACTGATCACGTGGCTAATCATACTCTGCTCACGTAACTGATCATGCACACATCACGTGGCTACCATGCACTGCTCACCTGGCTTGTCATGCAATGATGACGTAGCAACCATGCACTGGTCATGTGACTGACCATGCACTGATCACGTAATTGATCCTTCACTGATCAGGTGGCTCATCATGCACTGATCACGTGACTGTCCACGCACCGATCACTTGACTGATCATGCACTGATCACGTGGCTATATTGCACTGATCACGTGGCAGATCATACACTGTTCACGTGCCTGGTCATGCACAGATCACGTGACTAATCATGAACTGATCACGTGGCTATAATTCACTGGTCACGTGGATATCATGCACTGATTACGTGCCTGTCATGCACAGATCACGTGACTAATCATGAACTGATCACGTAGGTATCATGCACTGATCACGTAGCTGATCATACACTGTTCACGTGTCTGATCATGCACTGATCACGTGGCTGATCATACACTGCTCATGTAGCTGATCATGCACTGATCACGTGTCTATCATGCAGTGCTCACGTGGCTGATTCTGCAATAACGTAGCTAACATGTACTGTTCACGAGACTGATCATGCACTGATCACGTGACTGATCATGCACTGATCACGTGGCTATCATGCACTGCTTACGTGGCTGATCATACAATGATCACATAGCTACCATGTACTTGTCACGTGACTGATCATGCACTGATCACGTAATTCATCATGCACTGATCATGTGGCTGATCATGCACTGATCACGTGGCTGAATATACACTGATCAGGTGACTGATCATGCACTGATCACGTGACTGATCATGCACTGATCACGTGGCTATCATGCACTACTCACGTGGCTGATCATGCAATGATCATGTAGTTACCATGTACCGGTCACGTGACTGATCATAGACCCATTAGGTTACGGATCATGCACTGATCACGTGGCTATCATGCACTGTTCACCTGGCTGATCATACACTGATCCCCTGCCTGGTCATGCACAGATCACGTGACTAATCATGAACTGTTCAGGTAGCTATCATGCACTGATCACCTGGCTGATCATGCACTGATCACGTGGCTATCATGCAATGATCACGTGGCTATCATGCACTGATCACGTGGCTGATCATGCAGTGTTCACGTGGCTGATCACACACCTGTCACGTGATTGATTATGCACTGATCACGTGGCTCTCATGCACTGATCACGTGATTGCGCATGCACTGATCACATAATTGTATGCACTGATCACGTGGCTCTCATGCACTGATGACGTGGCTGATCATGCACTGTTCATGTGACTGATCATGCACTGATCACGTAGCTATCTTGCACTGATCACTTGGCTGATCATACACTCATCACGGGACTGATCATGCACTGATCACTGCGCTATCATGAATTGATTATATGACTCCACATGCACTGATCACGTGGATGATCATACACTGATAACGTGACTGATCATGCACTGATCACGTGACTGATCATGCAGTGATCACGTAGCTATCTTGCACTGATCACTTGGCTGATCATACATTCATCACGGGACTGATGATGCACTGATCACGGCGCTATCATGCATTGATTACATGACTCCTCATGCACTGATCACGTGGATGATCATACACTGATCACGTGACTGATCATGCACTGATCACGTGACTGATCATGCACTGATCAGTTGGCAATCATGCACTGATTACTTGGCTAATCATACACTGATCACGTGACTGATCATGCACTGATCATCTGGCTATCAGGCACTCATTACCTGGCTATCGTGCACTGACCACGTGGTTGATCATACACTGTTCAGAAGACTGATCATGCACTGATCAAGTCTATATCATGCACTGATCACGTGGCTATCATGCACTGTTCACCTGGCTGATCATACACTGATCACCTGCCTGGTCATGCACAGATCACGTGACTAATCATGAACTGTTCAGGTAGCTATCATGCACTGATCACCTGGCTGATCATGCACTGATCACGTGGCTATCATGCAATGATCACGTGGCTATCATGCACTGATCACGTGGCAGATCATGCAGTGTTCACGTGGCTGATCACACACCTGTCACGTGATTGATTATGCACTGATCACGTGGCTCTCATGCACTGATCACTTGATTGCGCATGCACTGATCACATAATTGTATGCACTTATCACGTGGCTCTCATGCACTGATGACGTGGCTGATCATGCACTGTTCATGTGACTGATCATGCACTGATCACGTAGCTATCTTGCACTGATCACTTGGCTGATCATACACTCATCACGGGACTGATCATGCACTGATCACTGCGCTATCATGAATTGATTATATGACTCCACATGCACTGATCACGTGGATGATCATACACTGATAACGTGACTGATCATGCACTGATCACGTGACTGATCATGCAGTGATCACGTAGCTATCTTGCACTGATCACTTGGCTGATCATACATTCATCACGGGACTGATGATGCACTGATCACGGCGCTATCATGCATTGATTACATGACTCCTCATGCACTGATCACGTGGATGATCATACACTGATCACGTGACTGATCATGCACTGATCACGTGACTGATCATGCACTGATCAGTTGGCAAACATACACTGATTACTTGGCTAATCATACACAGATCACGTGACTGATCATGCACTGATCATCTGGCTATCAGGCACTCATTACCTGGCTATCGTGCACTGACCACGTGGTTGATCATACACTGTTCACAAGACTGATCATGCACTGATCAAGTCTATATCATGCACTGATCAAGTGGCTGATCATACTCTGCTCCCGAAGCTGTCATGCACTGATCACGTGGCTATCATGCACTGATCACGTGTCTGATCATGCAATGATCTCGTAGCTACCATGTACTGGTTACGTGACTGATCATGCAGTGATCATGTAATTGATCATGCACTGATCATGTGGCTGATCATGCACTGATCACGTGGCTGATCTTACACTGATCACGTGAGTGATCATGCACTGATCACGTGACTTATCATGCACTTCTCACGTGGCTATCATGCACTGATCACTTGGATCGTCATACACTGATCACGTGCCTGGTCATCACAGATCACGTGACAAATCATGAACTGATAACGTAGGTATCATGCACTGATCACGTGGCTGATCATACACTGTTCACGTATCTGGTCATGCACTGATTCCGTGGCTGATCATACACTGCTCACGTAGCTGATCATGCACTGATCACGTGTCTATAATGCAGTGCTCATGTGGCTGATCCTGCAACGATCACGTAGCTAACGTGTACTGGTCACGTGACTGATCATGCACTGATCACCTGACTGATCATGCACTGATCACGTGGCTATCATGAACTGCTTACGTGGCTGATCATACAATGATCACATAGCTACCGTGTACTGGTCACGAGACTGATCATGCACTGATCACATAATTGATCATGCACTGATCACGTGGCTGATCATACACTGATCACGTAACTGATCATGCACTGTTCACTTGACTGATCATGCACTGATCACGTGGCTATCATGCACTGATCACGTGGACATCATGCACTTATCACATGGTTTATCACACACGTATCACGTGACTGATCATGCACTTATCACGTGGCTATCATGCACTGATCTCTTGGCTGGTCATACACTGATATCGAGCCCGGTCATGCACTGATTACGTGACTGATCATGCTGTGATCACGTGACTGATCATGCACTGATCACGGGGCTATCATGCACTACTTACGTGGCTGATCATACAATGATCACATAGCTACCATGTACTGGTCACGTGACTGATCATGCAATGATCACGTAATTGATCATGCAATGATGACGTGGCTGATCATAGACTGATCACGTGACTGATCATGCACTGTTCACGTGACTGATCATGCACTGATCACGTGGCTAACATGCACTGATCACGTGGCTGATCATACACTGATCACGTGCCTGGTCATGCACTGATCACATGGATATCATACACTGATCACGTAGATATCATACACTGATCACGTGGATGATCACACACGTATCACGTGACTAATCACGCACTGATCACGTGGCTATAATGCACTGATCACATGGCTATCATGCACTGATCACGTGGCTGATCATGTAATGATCACGTAGCTACCATGTACTGGTCACGTGACTGATCATGCACTGATCACGTAATTGATTATGCACTGATCACGTGGCTGATCATGCACTGATCCCGTGACTGATCATGCACTGATTACGTGACTGATCATGCACTGATCACGTGGCTATCATGTACTGTTAACGTGGCTGATCATGCAATGATCACGCAGCTACCATGTACTGGTCACATGACTGATAATGCACTGATCACGTAATTGATAATGCACTGATCACCGGGCTTATCATGCATTGATCATGTGACTGATCATGTGCTGATCATGTTTGGTGTCATACACTGATCATGTGACTCTGGCAGCAATGAAGAAAGAGCTGAGTAGGCAGGAATCAGTCAGCAGGCAATAATCATGGAACTCAGCTCTGAGTAATCATGCTGCTCAGCTGGCAATAATCAAGCAGCTGAGCAGGCAGGAATTATGCAGCACAGCTGGCAATTGTCAAGCAGATGATAGGCAGGAATCGTGCAGCTCAGCTGGCAATTGTCAAGCAGATGAGCAGACAGTAATCACGCAGCTCAGCAGGCCCTGATCACGTGACTGATCATACACTGACCTCGTGTACATCATGCACGGCTCACGTGGCTGTTCATGCATGATCACGTAGCTACCTTGTACTGGTCACGTGATTGATTATGCACTGATCACGTAATTGATCATGCACTGATCATGTGGCTGATCATGCACTGATCACGTGGCTGATCATACACTGATCACGTGATTGATCATGCACAGATTATGTGACTGATCATGCACTGATCACGTGACTGATCATGCACTGATCACGTGGCTATCATGCACTACTCACGTGGCTGATCATCCAATGATCATGTAGCTACCATGTACCGGTCACATGACTGATCACACACCCATCAGGTGACTGATCATGCACTGATCACATGGCTATCATGCACTGTTCACGTGGCTGATCATACACTGATCACCTGCCTGGTCATGCACAGATCACGTGACTAATCATGAAGTGATCACGTGGCTATCATGCACTGATCACGTGGCTGATCATGCAATGATCACGTGGCTATCATGCACTGATCACGTGGCTGATCATGCAATGATCACGTAGCTACCGTGTACTGGTCACGTGACTGATCATGCACTGATCACGTAATTGATCATGCATTGATCATGTGGCTGATCATGCACTGATCACGTGGCTGATCGTGCACTGATCACGTAACTGATCATGCACTGATCACGTGGCTCATCATGCAATGATCACGTAGCTACCATGTACTGGTCACGTGACTGATCATGCACTGATCAAGTAATTCATCATGCACTGATGACGTGGCTGATCATGCACTGATCACGTGACTGATAATGCACTGATTACGAGGCTGATCAGGCACTGATCACGTGACTGATCATGCACTGATCACCTGGCTTATCATGCATAGATCATGTGACTGATCATGCACTGATCACGTAATTGATCATGCACTGCTCACTTGGCTGATCATGCAATGATCACGTAGCTACCATGTACTGGTCACGTGAGTGATCATGCACTGATCACGTAATTGATCATGCACTGCTCACTTGGCTGATCATGCAATGTTCACGTGGCTGATCATGCAATGATCACTGAGCTACCATGTACTGGTCACGTGACTGATCATGCACTGATTATGAGGCTGATCAGGCACTTATCACGTGACTGATCATGCACTGATCACCTGGCTTATCATGCATAGATCATGTGACTGATCATGCACTGATCACGTAATTGATCGTGCACTGCTCACTTGGCTGATCATGCAATGATCACGTAGCTACCATATACTGGTCACGTGAGTGATCAGGCACTGATCACGTAATTTATCATGCACTGATCAGATGACTTATAATGCACTGTTCACGTGACTGATCATGCACTGATCACGTGACTGATCATGCACTGATCTAGTGGCTATCATGCACGGCTCACGTGGCTGATCATGCAATGATCAGATAGCTACCATGTACAGGTCACGTGACTGATCATGCACTGATCACGTAATTGATCATGCACTGCTCACTTGGCTGATCATGCAATGTTCACGTGACTGATCATGCACTGATCACGTGACTGATCATGCACTGATCTCGTGGCTATCATGCACCGATCATGTGGCTATCATGCACTGATCACGTGGCTGATCATGCAATGATCACGGAGCTACCATGTACTGGTCACGTGAGTGATCATGCACTGATCACGTAATTGATCATGCACTGATCAGATGACTTATAATGCACTGTTCACGTGACTGATCATGCACTGATCACGTGGCTGATCATGCACTGATCTAGTGGCTATCATGCACTGATCACGTGGCTGATCATGCAATGATCACGTAGCTACCGTGTACTGGTCACGTGATTGATCATGCACTGATCATGTAATTGATCATGCACTGATAGCGTGGCTGATCATGCACTGATCACATAACTGATCATGCACTGATCACGTGGCTCATCATGCAATGATCACGTAGCTACCATGTACTGGTCACGTGACTGATCATGCACTGATCACGTAATTGATCATGCACTGATGACGTGGCTGATCATGCACTGATCACGTGACTGAACATGCACTGATTACGAGGCTGATCAGGCACTGATCACGTGACTGATCATGCACTGATCACCTGGCTTATCATGCATAGATCATGTGACTGATCATGCACTGATCACGTAATTGATCATGCACTGCTCACTTGGCTGATCATGCAATGTTCACGTGACTGACCATGCACTGATCGCATGACTGATCATGCACTGATCTCGTGGCTATCATGCACGGCTCACGTGGCTGATCATGAAATGATCCCCTAGCTACCATGTACTGGTCACGTGACTGATCATGCACTGATCACGTAATTGATCATGCATTGATGACGTGGCTGATCATGCACTGATCACGTGACTGATCATGCACTGATAACGAGGCTGATCAGGCACTGATCACGTGACTGATCATGCACTGATCGCCTGGCTTATCATGCATAGATCATGTGACTGATCATGCACTGATCACGTAATTGATCATGCACTGATCATGTGGCTATCATGTACTGATCACTTGGATGGTCAAACACTGATCATGTGCCTGGTCATGCACAGATTATGTGACTGATCATGCACTGATCACGTGACTGATCATGCACTGATCACGTGGCTATCATGCACTACTCACGTGGCTGATCATCCAATGATCATGTAGCTACCATGTACCGGTCACATGACTGATCACACACCCATCAGGTGACTGATCATGCACTGATCACATGGCTATCATGCACTGTTCACGTGGCTGATCATACACTGATCACCTGCCTGGTCATGCACAGATCACGTGACTAATCATGAAGTGATCACGTGGCTATCATGCACTGATCACGTGGATACCATGCACTGATCACGTGGCTGATCACACACGTATCACGTGAATGATCCTGCACTGATCACGTGGCTATCATGCACTGATCACGTGGCTATCATGCACTTATCACGTGGCTGATCATGCAATGATCACGTAGCCTCCGTGTACTGGTCACGTGACTGATCATGCACTGATCATGTAATTGATCATGCATTGATCATGTGGCTGATCATGCACTGATCACGTGGCTGATCATGCACTGATCACGTAACTGATCATGCACTGATCACGTGGCTCATCATGCAATGATCACGTAGCTGCCATGTACTGGTCACGTGACTGATCATGCACTGATCACGTAATTCATCATGCACTGATGACGTGGCTGATCATGCACTGATCACGTGACTGATCATGCACTGATCACCTGGCTTATCATGCATAGATCATGTGACTGATCATGCACTGATCACGTAATTGATCATGCACTGCTCACCTGGCTGATCATGCAATGATCACGTAGCTACCATGTACTGGTCACGTGAGTGATCATGCACTGATCACGTAATTGATCATGCACTGCTCACTTGGCTGATCATGCAATGTTCACGTGACTGATCATGCACTGATCACGTGACTGATCATGCACTGATCTCGTGGTTATCATGCACCGATCACGTGGATATCATGCACTGATCACGTGGTTGAACATGCACTGTTCACGTGGCTGATCACACACTAGTCACGTGACTGATCATGCACTGATAACCTGGCACTCATGCACTGATCACGTGGCTAATCATACTCTGCTCACGTAACTGATCATGCACACATCACGTGGCTACCATGCACTGCTCACCTGGCTTGTCATGCAATGATGACGTAGCAACCATGCACTGGTCATGTGACTGACCATGCACTGATCACGTAATTGATCCTTCACTGATCAGGTGGCTCATCATGCACTGATCACGTGACTGTCCACGCACCGATCACTTGACTGATCATGCACTGATCACGTGGCTATATTGCACTGATCACGTGGCAGATCATACACTGTTCACGTGCCTGGTCATGCACAGATCACGTGACTAATCATGAACTGATCACGTGGCTATAATTCACTGGTCACGTGGATATCATGCACTGATTACGTGCCTGTCATGCACAGATCACGTGACTAATCATGAACTGATCACGTAGGTATCATGCACTGATCACGTAGCTGATCATACACTGTTCACGTGTCTGATCATGCACTGATCACGTGGCTGATCATACACTGCTCATGTAGCTGATCATGCACTGATCACGTGTCTATCATGCAGTGCTCACGTGGCTGATTCTGCAATAACGTAGCTAACATGTACTGTTCACGAGACTGATCATGCACTGATCACGTGACTGATCATGCACTGATCACGTGGCTATCATGCACTGCTTACGTGGCTGATCATACAATGATCACATAGCTACCATGTACTTGTCACGTGACTGATCATGCACTGATCACGTAATTCATCATGCACTGATCATGTGGCTGATCATGCACTGATCACGTGGCTGAATATACACTGATCAGGTGACTGATCATGCACTGATCACGTGACTGATCATGCACTGATCACGTGGCTATCATGCACTACTCACGTGGCTGATCATGCAATGATCATGTAGTTACCATGTACCGGTCACGTGACTGATCATAGACCCATTAGGTTACGGATCATGCACTGATCACGTGGCTATCATGCACTGTTCACCTGGCTGATCATACACTGATCCCCTGCCTGGTCATGCACAGATCACGTGACTAATCATGAACTGTTCAGGTAGCTATCATGCACTGATCACCTGGCTGATCATGCACTGATCACGTGGCTATCATGCAATGATCACGTGGCTATCATGCACTGATCACGTGGCTGATCATGCAGTGTTCACGTGGCTGATCACACACCTGTCACGTGATTGATTATGCACTGATCACGTGGCTCTCATGCACTGATCACGTGATTGCGCATGCACTGATCACATAATTGTATGCACTGATGACGTGGCTCTCATGCACTGATGACGTGGCTGATCATGCACTGTTCATGTGACTGATCATGCACTGATCACGTAGCTATCTTGCACTGATCACTTGGCTGATCATACACTCATCACGGACTGATCATGCACTGATCACTGCGCTATCATGAATTGATTATATGACTCCACATGCACTGATCACGTGGATGATCATACACTGATAACGTGACTGATCATGCACTGATCACGTGACTGATCATGCAGTGATCACGTAGCTATCTTGCACTGATCACTTGGCTGATCATACATTCATCACGGGACTGATGATGCACTGATCACGGCGCTATCATGCATTGATTACATGACTCCTCATGCACTGATCACGTGGATGATCATACACTGATCACGTGACTGATCATGCACTGATCACGTGACTGATCATGCACTGATCAGTTGGCAATCATGCACTGATTACTTGGCTAATCATACACTGATCACGTGACTGATCATGCACTGATCATCTGGCTATCAGGCACTCATTACCTGGCTATCGTGCACTGACCACGTGGTTGATCATACACTGTTCAGAAGACTGATCATGCACTGATCAAGTCTATATCATGCACTGATCACGTGGCTATCATGCACTGTTCACCTGGCTGATCATACACTGATCACCTGCCTGGTCATGCACAGATCACGTGACTAATCATGAACTGTTCAGGTAGCTATCATGCACTGATCACCTGGCTGATCATGCACTGATCACGTGGCTATCATGCAATGATCACGTGGCTATCATGCACTGATCACGTGGCAGATCATGCAGTGTTCACGTGGCTGATCACACACCTGTCACGTGATTGATTATGCACTGATCACGTGGCTCTCATGCACTGATCACTTGATTGCGCATGCACTGATCACATAATTGTATGCACTTATCACGTGGCTCTCATGCACTGATGACGTGGCTGATCATGCACTGTTCATGTGACTGATCATGCACTGATCACGTAGCTATCTTGCACTGATCACTTGGCTGATCATACACTCATCACGGGACTGATCATGCACTGATCACTGCGCTATCATGAATTGATTATATGACTCCACATGCCACTGATCACGTGGATGATCATACACTGATAACGTGACTGATCATGCACTGATCACGTGACTGATCATGCAGTGATCACGTAGCTATCTTGCACTGATCACTTGGCTGATCATACATTCATCACGGGACTGATGATGCACTGATCACGGCGCTATCATGCATTGATTACATGACTCCTCATGCACTGATCACGTGGATGATCATACACTGATCACGTGACTGATCATGCACTGATCACGTGACTGATCATGCACTGATCAGTTGGCAAACATACACTGATTACTTGGCTAATCATACACAGATCACGTGACTGATCATGCACTGATCATCTGGCTATCAGGCACTCATTACCTGGCTATCGTGCACTGACCACGTGGTTGATCATACACTGTTCACAAGACTGATCATGCACTGATCAAGTCTATATCATGCACTGATCAAGTGGCTGATCATACTCTGCTCCCGAAGCTGTCATGCACTGATCACGTGGCTATCATGCACTGATCACGTGTCTGATCATGCAATGATCTCGTAGCTACCATGTACTGGTTACGTGACTGATCATGCAGTGATCATGTAATTGATCATGCACTGATCATGTGGCTGATCATGCACTGATCACGTGGCTGATCTTACACTGATCACGTGAGTGATCATGCACTGATCACGTGACTTATCATGCACTTCTCACGTGGCTATCATGCACTGATCACTTGGATCGTCATACACTGATCACGTGCCTGGTCATCACAGATCACGTGACAAATCATGAACTGATAACGTAGGTATCATGCACTGATCACGTGGCTGATCATACACTGTTCACGTATCTGGTCATGCACTGATTCCGTGGCTGATCATACACTGCTCACGTAGCTGATCATGCACTGATCACGTGTCTATAATGCAGTGCTCATGTGGCTGATCCTGCAACGATCACGTAGCTAACGTGTACTGGTCACGTGACTGATCATGCACTGATCACCTGACTGATCATGCACTGATCACGTGGCTATCATGAACTGCTTACGTGGCTGATCATACAATGATCACATAGCTACCGTGTACTGGTCACGAGACTGATCATGCACTGATCACATAATTGATCATGCACTGATCACGTGGCTGATCATACACTGATCACGTAACTGATCATGCACTGTTCACTTGACTGATCATGCACTGATCACGTGGCTATCATGCACTGATCACGTGGACATCATGCACTTATCACATGGTTTATCACACACGTATCACGTGACTGATCATGCACTTATCACGTGGCTATCATGCACTGATCTCTTGGCTGGTCATACACTGATCTCGAGCCCGGTCATGCACTGATTACGTGACTGATCATGCTGTGATCACGTGACTGATCATGCACTGATCACGGGGCTATCATGCACTACTTACGTGGCTGATCATACAATGATCACATAGCTACCATGTACTGGTCACGTGACTGATCATGCAATGATCACGTAATTGATCATGCAATGATGACGTGGCTGATCATAGACTGATCACGTGACTGATCATGCACTGTTCACGTGACTGATCATGCACTGATCACGTGGCTAACATGCACTGATCACGTGGCTGATCATACACTGATCACGTGCCTGGTCATGCACTGATCACATGGATATCATACCACTGATCACGTAGATATCATACACTGATCACGTGGATGATCACACACGTATCACGTGACTAATCACGCACTGATCACGTGGCTATAATGCACTGATCACATGGCTATCATGCACTGATCCACGTGGCTGATCATGTAATGATCACGTAGCTACCATGTACTGGTCACGTGACTGATCATGCACTGATCACGTAATTGATTATGCACTGATCACGTGGCTGATCATGCACTGATCCCGTGACTGATCATGCACTGATTACGTGACTGATCATGCACTGATCACGTGGCTATCATGTACTGTTAACGTGGCTGATCATGCAATGATCACGCAGCTACCATGTACTGGTCACATGACTGATAATGCACTGATCACGTAATTGATAATGCACTGATCACCGGGCTTATCATGCATTGATCATGTGACTGATCATGTGCTGATCATGTTTTGGTGTCATACACTGATCATGTGACTCTGGCAGCAATGAAGAAAGAGCTGAGTAGGCAGGAATCAGTCAGCAGGCAATAATCATGGAACTCAGCTCTGAGTAATCATGCTGCTCAGCTGGCAATAATCAAGCAGCTGAGCAGGCAGGAATTATGCAGCACAGCTGGCAATTGTCAAGCAGATGATAGGCAGGAATCGTGCAGCTCAGCTGGCAATTGTCAAGCAGATGAGCAGACAGTAATCACGCAGCTCAGCAGGCCCTGATCACGTGACTGATCATACACTGACCTCGTGTACATCATGCACGGCTCACGTGGCTGTTCATGCATGATCACGTAGCTACCTTGTACTGGTCACGTGACTGATTATGCACTGATCACGTAATTGATCATCGCACTGATCATGTGGCTGATCATGCACTGATCACGTGGCTGATCATACACTGATCACGTGATTGATCATGCACAGATTATGTGACTGATCATGCACTGATCACGTGACTGATCATGCACTGATCACGTGGCTATCATGCACTACTCACGTGGCTGATCATCCAATGATCATGTAGCTACCATGTACCGGTCACATGGACTGATCACACACCCATCAGGTGATGATCATGCACTGATCACATGGCTATCATGCACTGTTCACGTGGCTGATCATACACTGATCACCTGCCTGGTCATGCACAGATCACGTGACTAATCATGAAGTGATCACGTGGCTATCATGCACTGATCACGTGGGCTGATTCATGCAATGATCACGTGGCTATCATGCACTGATCCGTGGCTGATCATGCAATGATCACGTAGCTACCGGTACTTGGTCACGTGGACTGATCATGCACTGATTCACGTAATTTTTTTTTTTGATCATGCATTGATCATAGTGGTCTGATCATGCAGCTTGATTCACGTGGCTGATCGGTGCCACTGATCCACAGTAAGCTTGATCATGCACTGATCACGTGGCTCATCATGCAATGATCACGTAGCTACCATGTAACTGGTCACGTGACTGATCATGCACTGATCGAAGTAAGTTCATCATGCACTGATGACGTGGTGAATCATTGCCACTGTATCACGTGACTGGTAATGCAGCTTGCTTACGAGGCTTGATCAGGCACTGATCACGTGGGACTGATCATGCACTGATTCACCTTGGCTTATCATGCATAGGATCATGTGACTGATCATGCCACTGATCACGAATTGAATCATGCATGCTCACTTGGCTGATCCATGGCCAATGATCACGTAAGCTAACCATCCTGTACTGGTCACGTGAGTGATCATGCACTGATCACGTAATTGATCATGCACTGCTCACTTGGCTGATCATGCAATGTTCACGTGGCTGATCATGCAATGATCACGGAGCTACCATGTACTGATCACGTGACTGATCATGCACTGATTATGAGGCTGATCAGGCACTTATCACGTGACTGATCATGCACTGATCACCTGGCTTATCATGCATAGATCATGTGACTGATCATGCACTGATCACGTAATTGATCGTGCACTGCTCACTTGGCTGATCATGCAATGATCACGTAGCTACCATATACTGGTCACGTGAGTGATCAGGCACTGATCACGTAATTTATCATGCACTGATCAGATGACTTATAATGCACTGTTCACGTGACTGATCATGCACTGATCACGTGACTGATCATGCACTGATCTAGTGGCTATCATGCACGGCTCACGTGGCTGATCATGCAATGATCAGATAGCTACCATGTACAGGTCACGTGACTGATCATGCACTGATCACGTAATTGATCATGCACTGCTCACTTGGCTGATCATGCAATGTTCACGTGACTGATCATGCACTGATCACGTGACTGATCATGCACTGATCTCGTGGCTATCATGCACCGATCATGTGGCTATCATGCACTGATCACGTGGCTGATCATGCAATGATCACGGAGCTACCATGTACTGGTCACGTGAGTGATCATGCACTGATCACGTAATTGATCATGCACTGATCAGATGATTATAATGCACTGTTCACGTGACTGATCATGCACTGATCACGTGGCTGATCATGCACTGATCTAGTGGCTATCATGCACTGATCACGTGGCTGATCATGCAATGATCACGTAGCTACCGTGTACTGGTCACGTGATTGATCATGCACTGATCATGTAATTGATCATGCACTGATAGCGTGGCTGATCATGCACTGATCACATAACTGATCATGCACTGATCACGTGGCTCATCATGCAATGATCACGTAGCTACATGTACTGGTCACGTGACTGATCATGCACTGATCACGTAATTGATCATGCACTGATGACGTGGCTGATCATGCACTGATCACGTGACTGAACATGCACTGATTACGAGGCTGATCAGGCACTGATCACGTGACTGATCATGCACTGATCACCTGGCTTATCATGCATAGATCATGTGACTGATCATGCACTGATCACGTAATTGATCATGCACTGCTCACTTGGCTGATCATGCAATGTTCACGTGACTGACCATGCACTGATCGCATGACTGATCATGCACTGATCTCGTGGCTATCATGCACGGCTCACTGCTGATCATGATGATCCCCTAGCTACCATGTACTGGTCACGTGACTGATCATGCACTGATCACGTAATTGATCATGCATGATGACGTGGCTGATCATGCACTGATCACGTGACTGATCATGCACTGATAACGAGGCTGAATCAGGCACTGATCACGTGACTGATCATGCACTGATCGCCTGGCTATCATGATAGATCATGTGACTGATCATGCACTGATCACGTAATTGATCATGCACTGATCATGTGGCTATCATGTACTGATCACTTGGATGGTCAAACACTGATCATGTGCCTGGTCATGCACAGATTATGTGACTGATCATGCACTGATCACGTGACTGATCATGCACTGATCACGTGGCTATCATGCACTACTCACGTGGCTGATCATCCAATGATCATGTAGCTACCATGTACCGGTCACATGACTGATTCACACACCCAGAGGTGACTGATCATGCAAATCACATGGCTATCAATGCCACTGTTCACGTGGCTGATCATACACTGATCACCTGCCTGGTCTGCCACACATCACGTGACTATCATGAAGTGATCACGTGGCTATCATGCACTGATCACGTGGATACCATGCACTGATCACGTGCTGATCACACACGTATCAGTGAATGATCCTGCACTGATCACGTGGCTATCATGCACTGATCACGTGGCTATCATGCACTTATCACGTGGCTGATTCATGCAATGATCAAGTAGCCTCCGTGTAACTGGTCACGTGACTGATCATGCACTGATCATGTATTTGATCATGCATTGATCATGTGGCTGATCATGCACTGATCACGTGGCTGATCATGCACTGATCACGTAACTGATCATGCACTGATCACGTGGCTCATCAATGCAATGATCACGTAGCTGGATGTACTGGTCACGTGACTGATCATGCACTGATCACGTAATTATCAGCACTGATGACGTGGCTGATCATGCACTGATCACGTGACTGATCATGCACTGATCACCTGGCTTATCATGCATAGATCATGTGAACTGATCATGCACTGATCACGTAATTGATCATGCACTGCTCACCTGGCTGATCATGCAATGATCACGTAGCTACCATGTACTGGTCACGTGAGTGATCATTATGCACTGATCACGTAATTGATCATGCACTGCTCACTTGGCTGATCATGCAATGTTACACCGTGACTGATCATGCAGATCACGTGACTGATCATCCGCACTGATCTCGTTATATGCACCGATCACGTGGATATCAATGATCACGTGGTTGAACATGCACTGTTCACTGGGCTGATCACACACTAGTCACGGTATGACTATCATGCACTGATAACCTGGCACTCATGCACTTGATCTGGCTAATCAAACTCTGCTCACGTAACTGATCATGCACACATCACGTGGCTACATGCACTGCTCACCGGCTTGTCATGCAATGATGACGTAGCAACCATCGCACTGGTCATGTGACTGACCATGGCACACTGATCACGTAATTGATCCTTCACTGATCAGTGTGCTCATCATGCACTGATCACGTGACTGTCCACGCACCGATCACTGACTGATCATGCACTGATCACGTGGCTATATTGCACTGATCACGTGGCAGATCATACACTGTTCACGTGCCTGGTCATGCACAGATCACGTGACTAATCATGAACTGATCACGTGGCTTAATTCACTGGTCACGATGTGGATATCATGCACTGATTACGTGCCTGTCATGCACAGATCACGTGACTAATCATGAACTGATCACGTAGATCATGCACTGACACGTAGCTGATCATACACTGTTCAGCGTGTCTGATCATGCACTGATCACGTGGCTGATCATACACTGCTCATGTAGCTGATCATGCACTGATCACGTGTCTATCATGCCAAGTGCTCACGTGGCTGATTCTGCAATAACGTAGCTAACATTACTGTTCAGAGACTGATCATGCACTGATCACGTGACTGATCATGCACTGATCACGTGGCTAAAATCAATCACTGCTTACGTGGCTGATCATACAATGATCACATAGCTACCATGTACTTGTCAACGTGACTGATCATGCACTGATCACGTAATTCATCATGCACTAGACAGATCATGTGGCTGATCATGCACTGAATCACGTGGCTGAATATACACTGATCAGGTGACCTGATCATGCCCTGATCACGTGACTGATCATGCACTGATCACGTGGCTATCATGC
>NW_020190666.1:0-15000 GCF_002263795.3 Bos taurus
GAAGGAACACGCGGGGCTGGCTGGGCTGCTTCTGGCTGGCTGGCTGGTGGCGTGGAGAGCGCCTCTCCCCGAGCCAGGGGCAGGGGAGGCGGGCGGGCGGGGCGGGCGGGCCCTGCGGACCCCGATTCCCCCTCCGTGCCGCGCTCGCTTAGTTCTGGGCGCCCAAGGGCACACACACAAGCGTTGGGAATGCGGCCGAGCACGGGGCGCTTCCCTTCCCCCTTCGGACAGAGCTTCTCTCTCGTCGCTCGCTCGCATCGTCGCTCGCTCGCGGGAGGCTTGGCGTTTGTAACACGCCGGGCGGGGTCCGGAGCCCTCTGCCGGGAGGCCCCGGCTCTTCCTAGGTCCGAAGCGGGAAGCGGCGAGGGAGCTGAGGCCGGTTTCAGGCTCCCGTCAGTCTCCACACTCCCACACCCCCGCAGCGCCTGCTCCTTCTCCTTCCTTCCTTCCCGGGCGCGAACGCTAGAAGCCGGGAACGGGCTCGGCGACAGGCTCCCTCCCCCAGGGCAGAGCGGCGGCCTCTCGGCCGGGGCTCCGCGCTCTCGCGCCCGCCCGGGCGCGGATCTGGAGCTCCGCGGCCGGCGTGGAAGCTCACTCGGTCCTTCCTTCCCCATCCATCCAGGCTCGCTCGGAAGGAAGGCCCCCCACACCACATCCACACACACGTCTCTGCTCTGGAGGAGAGCTCCGGAGAAGCCCAGTCTGGCGGCCGCTTTCTCGGCACACACACACGGAGGGAAAACACGCTGGCTGGCTGGCTGGCTGGCTGGCTGGCTGGCTGGCGGTGGAGCCGCCTCTCCCGAGCCAGGGGCAGGCGGGCAGGCGGGCGGGCGGGCGGGCGGGCCCTGGGACCCCGATTCCCCTCCGTGCCGCGCTCGCTGAGTCTGGGCGGCCAAGCACACACACAGCGTGGGAATGCGGCCCGAGCACGGGGCGCTTCCCTTCCCCCTCGGACAGAGCTCTCTCCTCGCTCGCTCGCTCGCTCGCTCGCTCGCTCGCGGGAGGCCTTGGCGGTTTGTACACACGCCCGGGCGGGTCCGGAGCCCTCTGCCGGGAGGCCCCGGCTCTCCTAGGTCCGAGCGGGGAAGGCAGGCGAGAGCGGAGCTGAGGCCGGTCAGGCTCCCCGTCACGTCTCCCACACTCCCACACCCCCGCAGCCGGCCTGCTCCTTCCTTCCTTCCTTCCTTCCCGGGCGCGAACGCTAGAAGCCGGGAACGGCTCGGCGAGGCTCCCTCCCCCAGGGCAGACTGAGCGGCCTCTCGGCCGGGGCTCCGCGCGCTCGCGCCCGCCCGGGCGCGGATCTGGAGCTCCGCCGGCCGGCGTGGAAGCTCACTCGGTCCTTCCTTCCCCATCCATCCAGGCTCGCTCGGAAGGAAGGCCCCCACACCACATCCACACACACGTCTCTGCTCTGGAGGAGAGCTCCGGAGAAGCCCAGTCTGGCGGCCGCTTTCTCGGCACACACACACGGAGGGAAAACACGCTGGCTGGCTGGCTGGCTGGCTGGCTGGCTGGCTGGCGGTGGAGCCGCCTCTCCCCGAGCCAGGGGCAGGCGGGCAGGCGGGCGGGCGGGCGGGCGGGCCCTGGGACCCCGATTCCCCTCCGTGCCGCGCTCGCTGAGTCTGGGCGGCCAAGCACACACACAGCGTGGGAATGCGGCCCGAGCACGGGGCGCTTCCCTTCCCCCTCGGACAGAGCTCTCTCCTCGCTCGCTCGCTCGCTCGCTCGCTCGCTCGCGGGAGGCCTTGGCGGTTTGTACACACGCCCGGGCGGGTCCGGAGCCCTCTGCCGGGAGGCCCCGGCTCTCCTAGGTCCGAGCGGGGAAGGCAGGCGAGAGCGGAGCTGAGGCCGGTCAGGCTCCCCGTCACGTCTCCCACACTCCCACACCCCCGCAGCCGGCCTGCTCCTTCCTTCCTTCCTTCCTTCCCGGGCGCGAACGCTAGAAGCCGGGAACGGCTCGGCGAGGCTCCCTCCCCCAGGGCAGACTGAGCGGCCTCTCGGCCGGGGCTCCGCGCGCTCGCGCCCGCCCGGGCGCGGATCTGGAGCTCCGCCGGCCGGCGTGGAAGCTCACTCGGTCCTTCCTTCCCCATCCATCCAGGCTCGCTCGGAAGGAAGGCCCCCCACACCACATCCACACACACGTCTCTGCTCTGGAGGAGAGCTCCGGAGAAGCCCAGTCTGGCGGCCGCTTTCTCGGCACACACACACGGAGGGAAAACACGCTGGCTGGCTGGCTGGCTGGCTGGCTGGCTGGCTGGCGGTGGAGCCGCCTCTCCCCGAGCCAGGGGCAGGCGGGCAGGCGGGCGGGCGGGCGGGCGGGCCCTGGGACCCCGATTCCCCTCCGTGCCGCGCTCGCTGAGTCTGGGCGGCCAAGCACACACACAGCGTGGGAATGCGGCCCGAGCACGGGGCGCTTCCCTTCCCCCTCGGACAGAGCTCTCTCCTCGCTCGCTCGCTCGCTCGCTCGCTCGCTCGCGGGAGGCCTTGGCGGTTTGTACACACGCCCGGGCGGGTCCGGAGCCCTCTGCCGGGAGGCCCCGGCTCTCCTAGGTCCGAGCGGGGAAGGCAGGCGAGAGCGGAGCTGAGGCCGGTCAGGCTCCCCGTCACGTCTCCCACACTCCCACACCCCCGCAGCCGGCCTGCTCCTTCCTTCCTTCCTTCCTTCCCGGGCGCGAACGCTAGAAGCCGGGAACGGCTCGGCGAGGCTCCCTCCCCCAGGGCAGACTGAGCGGCCTCTCGGCCGGGGCTCCGCGCGCTCGCGCCCGCCCGGGCGCGGATCTGGAGCTCCGCCGGCCGGCGTGGAAGCTCACTCGGTCCTTCCTTCCCCATCCATCCAGGCTCGCTCGGAAGGAAGGCCCCCCACACCACATCCACACACACGTCTCTGCTCTGGAGGAGAGCTCCGGAGAAGCCCAGTCTGGCGGCCGCTTTCTCGGCACACACACACGGAGGGAAAACACGCTGGCTGGCTGGCTGGCTGGCTGGCTGGCTGGCTGGCGGTGGAGCCGCCTCTCCCCGAGCCAGGGGCAGGCGGGCAGGCGGGCGGGCGGGCGGGCGGGCCCTGGGACCCCGATTCCCCTCCGTGCCGCGCTCGCTGAGTCTGGGCGGCCAAGCACACACACAGCGTGGGAATGCGGCCCGAGCACGGGGCGCTTCCCTTCCCCCTCGGACAGAGCTCTCTCCTCGCTCGCTCGCTCGCTCGCTCGCTCGCTCGCGGGAGGCCTTGGCGGTTTGTACACACGCCCGGGCGGGTCCGGAGCCCTCTGCCGGGAGGCCCCGGCTCTCCTAGGTCCGAGCGGGGAAGGCAGGCGAGAGCGGAGCTGAGGCCGGTCAGGCTCCCCGTCACGTCTCCCACACTCCCACACCCCCGCAGCCGGCCTGCTCCTTCCTTCCTTCCTTCCTTCCCGGGCGCGAACGCTAGAAGCCGGGAACGGCTCGGCGAGGCTCCCTCCCCCAGGGCAGACTGAGCGGCCTCTCGGCCGGGGCTCCGCGCGCTCGCGCCCGCCCGGGCGCGGATCTGGAGCTCCGCCGGCCGGCGTGGAAGCTCACTCGGTCCTTCCTTCCCCATCCATCCAGGCTCGCTCGGAAGGAAGGCCCCCCACACCACATCCACACACACGTCTCTGCTCTGGAGGAGAGCTCCGGAGAAGCCCAGTCTGGCGGCCGCTTTCTCGGCACACACACACGGAGGGAAAACACGCTGGCTGGCTGGCTGGCTGGCTGGCTGGCTGGCTGGCGGTGGAGCCGCCTCTCCCCGAGCCAGGGGCAGGCGGGCAGGCGGGCGGGCGGGCGGGCGGGCCCTGGGACCCCGATTCCCCTCCGTGCCGCGCTCGCTGAGTCTGGGCGGCCAAGCACACACACAGCGTGGGAATGCGGCCCGAGCACGGGGCGCTTCCCTTCCCCCTCGGACAGAGCTCTCTCCTCGCTCGCTCGCTCGCTCGCTCGCTCGCTCGCGGGAGGCCTTGGCGGTTTGTACACACGCCCGGGCGGGTCCGGAGCCCTCTGCCGGGAGGCCCCGGCTCTCCTAGGTCCGAGCGGGGAAGGCAGGCGAGAGCGGAGCTGAGGCAAGTCACCCCCCACCCCCCCGAAATCCACACCCGCAAGCGTAGGGTCATGATTAGCTCAGGGGATGATTAGTTTAGGCCACGATTCGGTTAGGGCGTGATGAGTTTAGCGGGCGATTACATTAAGGGGTGATTCAATCAGGCCGTGATTCGTTCAGGGGACGATTCGATCAGGCCACGAGTCAATTAGGCCGTGATTCAATCAGGCCGTGATGAGTTCAGCGGCTGATGCAATTAGGCCATGATTCATTTCGCGCGTGATTAGGTTAAGGCCACAGAGCTTCCCTGCCCTGCATTGAGAGCGGGCGGGCGGGCGGGGCGGAGGTTGAAGGGCGGCCGAAACCCGGTCCGGAGCAAGCCAGCCGCGGTAGCGTAGCGGGTAGAGTCAGGCAGGCAGGTAGGCAGGCAGGTTAGGCAGGCAGGTCAGGAGTTCGAATCCCAGGTAGGGTGTAGGATGTAGGTAGGCAGGTAGGTAGGTAGGCAGGGTCCTTAGAGCTAGGGGTGAGATAGGAACACCCTCTCTTTTTGCGGGGCGGGGCGGGCGCCGGAAGGGGCGGGACAGAGACCGGAAGCGCCCGCGACTTTTTTCGGGCAGGGGTTTTGATTTTTGAATTATTTATTTATTTATCGCTGATTAAATCACGGGTTTAGGGTTAGTGTTAGGGTTAGGGTTAGGGTTAGGCTTAGGGTTAGCGTTAGGGTTCGCGTACCCCTGCCCCCCGACACCCCGCACCCCCGGCCCCGAGGCCGGGTTAGGGTTAGGGTTAGGGTTAGGGTTAGGGTTCGCGTACCCCTGCCCCCCGACACCCCGCACCCCCACCGCCGAGGCCGGGTTAGGGTTAGGGTTAGGGTTAGGGTTAGGGTTAGGGTTAGGGTTCGCGTACCCCTGCCCCCCGACACCCCGCACCCCCACCGCCGAGGCCGGGTTAGGGTTAGGGTTAGGGTTAGGCTTAGGGTTAGCGTTAGGGTTCGCGTACCCCTGCCCCCCGACACCCCGCACCCCCACCGCCGAGGCCGGGTTAGGGTTAGGGTTAGGCTTAGGGTTAGGGTTAGGGTTAGGGTTAGGGTTAGGGTTAGGGTTCGCGTACCCCTGCCCCCCGACACCCCGCACCCCCACCGCCGAGGCCGGGTTAGGGTTAGGGTTAGGGTCAGGCTTAGGGTTAGCGTTAGGGTTCGCGTACCCCTGCCCCCCGACACCCCGCACCCCCGGATTAGGGTTAGGGTTAGGGTTAGGGTTAGGGTTCGCGTACCCCGTCCCCCCGACACCCCGCACCCCCACCGCCGAGGCCGGGTTAGGGTTAGGGTTAGGCTTAGGGTTAGGGTTAGGGTTAGGGTTAGGGTTAGGGTTCGCGTACCCCGTCCCCCCGACACCCCGCACCCCCACCGCCGAGGCCGGGTTAGGGTTAGGGTTAGGGTTAGGGTTAGGGTTAGGGTTCGCGTACCCCTGCCCCCCGACACCCCGCACCCCCGGCCCCGAGGCCGGGTTAGGGTTAGGGTTAGGGTTAGGGTTAGGGTTAGGCTTAGGGTTCGCGTACCCCGTCCCCCCGACACCCCGCACCCCCACCGCCGAGGCCGGGTTAGGGTTAGGGTTAGGGTTAGGGTTAGGGTTAGGGTTAGGGTTCGCGTACCCCGTCCCCCCGACACCCCGCACCCCCGGCCCCGAGGCCGGGTTAGGGTTAGGGTTAGGGTTAGGGTTAGGGTTAGGGTTCGCGTACCCCTTCCCCCCGACACCCCGCACCCCCACCGCCGAGGCCGGGTTAGGGTTAGGCTTAGGGTTAGGCTTAGGGTTAGGGTTAGGCTTAGGGTTAGGGTTAGGGTTCGCGTACCCCTGCCCCCCGACACCCCGCACCCCCACCGCCGAGGCCGGGTTAGCCTCTGCCTGAGGGTCAGGGTTCGGGTCCTTTTAGAGTTATCGTTGGGGCTACGGTGTGGCTATAATTCCAGTTATGCCATGATTAATGTAGCGCGTGATTAGTTTAGCGGATGATTAAGTTAAGGGATGATTCAATTAGGCCTTGATTCAATTAGGCCGTGATTCAATTATGCCGTGATTAGTTTAGCGGATGATTCAATCAGGCCGTGATTCAATTAGGCCGTGATTAGTTTAGCGGATGATTCAATTAGGCCGTGATTCAATCAGGCCGTGATTCAATTAGGCCGTGATTAGTTTAGCGGATGATTCAATTAGGCCGTGATTCAATCAGGCCGTGATTAGTTTAGCGGATGATTCAATCGGGCCGTGATTCAATCAGGCCGTGATTCAATTAGGCCGTGATTAGTTTAGCGGATGATTCAATCGGGCCGTGATTCAATTAGGCCGTGATTAGTTTAGCGGATGATTCAATTAGGCCGTGATTCATTTAGCACGTGATTAGGTTAGCGCGTGATTAGGTTAAAGCTAAAGAGCTTACCTGCATTGAGGGCGGGCGGGCGGGCGGGGCGGAGGTTGAAGGGCGGCCGAAACCCGGTCCGGAGCAAGCCAGCCGCGGTAGCGTAGCGGGTAGAGTCAGGCAGGCAGGTTAGGCAGGTCAGGAGTTCGAGCCCCAGGTAGGGTCACAGGCAGGTACAGGTGAGCCGCTAGCGGCCAAGGGAGGGGGACAGCCTCTTTTTTTGCGGGGCGGGGCCGGCGCCGGAAGGGGCGGGACCGAGACCGGAAGCGGCCGGGACTTTTGTGTCGGAGGTTTGGATTTTCGAGTTATGTACTTATGTATTCATCGCGGATTAAATCATGGAGTTCTCTCAGTGTTTGATTTTCGAATTATTTATTTATTTATTCGTTTATGTGTCGCTGATGAAATCATGTCGTTCTCGAATGCTCCTGGGTCCGAGGGGAAGGCAGGCCAGAGCGGAGCTGAGGCCGGTCAGGCTCCCAGTCACGTCTCCCACACTCCCACACTCCCGCAGCCAGCCTGCTCCTTCCTTCCTTCCTTCCTTCCTTCCTTCTTTCCTTCCTTCCCTCCCTCCCGCCCGGGCGCGAACGCTAGAAGCCGGGAACGGCTCGGCGAGGCTCCCCCAGGGCAGAGCGGCGGCCTCTCGGCCGGGGCTCCGCGCTCTCGCGCCCGCCCGGGCGCGGATCTGGAGCTCCGCCGGCCGGCGTGGAAGCTCACTCGGTCCTTCCTTCCCCATCCATCCAGGCTCGCTCGGAAGGAAGGCCCCCCACACCACATCCACACACACGTCTCTGCTCTGGAGGAGAGCTCCGGAGAAGCCCAGTCTGGCGGCCGCTTTCTCGGCACACACACACGGAGGGAAAACACGCTGGCTGGCTGGCTGGCTGGCTGGCTGGCTGGCTGGCGGTGGAGCCGCCTCTCCCCGAGCCAGGGGCAGGCGGGCAGGCGGGCGGGCGGGCGGGCGGGCCCTGGGACCCCGATTCCCCTCCGTGCCGCGCTCGCTGAGTCTGGGCGGCCAAGCACACACACAGCGTGGGAATGCGGCCCGAGCACGGGGCGCTTCCCTTCCCCCTCGGACAGAGCTCTCTCCTCGCTCGCTCGCTCGCTCGCTCGCTCGCTCGCGGGAGGCCTTGGCGGTTTGTACACACGCCCGGGCGGGTCCGGAGCCCTCTGCCGGGAGGCCCCGGCTCTCCTAGGTCCGAGCGGGGAAGGCAGGCGAGAGCGGAGCTGAGGCCGGTCAGGCTCCCCGTCACGTCTCCCACACTCCCACACCCCCGCAGCCGGCCTGCTCCTTCCTTCCTTCCTTCCTTCCCGGGCGCGAACGCTAGAAGCCGGGAACGGCTCGGCGAGGCTCCCTCCCCCAGGGCAGACTGAGCGGCCTCTCGGCCGGGGCTCCGCGCGCTCGCGCCCGCCCGGGCGCGGATCTGGAGCTCCGCCGGCCGGCGTGGAAGCTCACTCGGTCCTTCCTTCCCCATCCATCCAGGCTCGCTCGGAAGGAAGGCCCCCCACACCACATCCACACACACGTCTCTGCTCTGGAGGAGAGCTCCGGAGAAGCCCAGTCTGGCGGCCGCTTTCTCGGCACACACACACGGAGGGAAAACACGCTGGCTGGCTGGCTGGCTGGCTGGCTGGCTGGCTGGCGGTGGAGCCGCCTCTCCCCGAGCCAGGGGCAGGCGGGCAGGCGGGCGGGCGGGCGGGCGGGCCCTGGGACCCCGATTCCCCTCCGTGCCGCGCTCGCTGAGTCTGGGCGGCCAAGCACACACACAGCGTGGGAATGCGGCCCGAGCACGGGGCGCTTCCCTTCCCCCTCGGACAGAGCTCTCTCCTCGCTCGCTCGCTCGCTCGCTCGCTCGCTCGCGGGAGGCCTTGGCGGTTTGTACACACGCCCGGGCGGGTCCGGAGCCCTCTGCCGGGAGGCCCCGGCTCTCCTAGGTCCGAGCGGGGAAGGCAGGCGAGAGCGGAGCTGAGGCCGGTCAGGCTCCCCGTCACGTCTCCCACACTCCCACACCCCCGCAGCCGGCCTGCTCCTTCCTTCCTTCCTTCCTTCCCGGGCGCGAACGCTAGAAGCCGGGAACGGCTCGGCGAGGCTCCCTCCCCCAGGGCAGACTGAGCGGCCTCTCGGCCGGGGCTCCGCGCGCTCGCGCCCGCCCGGGCGCGGATCTGGAGCTCCGCCGGCCGGCGTGGAAGCTCACTCGGTCCTTCCTTCCCCATCCATCCAGGCTCGCTCGGAAGGAAGGCCCCCCACACCACATCCACACACACGTCTCTGCTCTGGAGGAGAGCTCCGGAGAAGCCCAGTCTGGCGGCCGCTTTCTCGGCACACACACACGGAGGGAAAACACGCTGGCTGGCTGGCTGGCTGGCTGGCTGGCTGGCTGGCGGTGGAGCCGCCTCTCCCCGAGCCAGGGGCAGGCGGGCAGGCGGGCGGGCGGGCGGGCGGGCCCTGGGACCCCGATTCCCCTCCGTGCCGCGCTCGCTGAGTCTGGGCGGCCAAGCACACACACAGCGTGGGAATGCGGCCCGAGCACGGGGCGCTTCCCTTCCCCCTCGGACAGAGCTCTCTCCTCGCTCGCTCGCTCGCTCGCTCGCTCGCTCGCGGGAGGCCTTGGCGGTTTGTACACACGCCCGGGCGGGTCCGGAGCCCTCTGCCGGGAGGCCCCGGCTCTCCTAGGTCCGAGCGGGGAAGGCAGGCGAGAGCGGAGCTGAGGCAAGTCACCCCCCACCCCCCCGAAATCCACACCCGCAAGCGTAGGGTCATGATTAGCTCAGGGGATGATTAGTTTAGGCCACGATTCGGTTAGGGCGTGATGAGTTTAGCGGGCGATTACATTAAGGGGTGATTCAATCAGGCCGTGATTCGTTCAGGGGACGATTCGATCAGGCCACGAGTCAATTAGGCCGTGATTCAATCAGGCCGTGATGAGTTCAGCGGCTGATGCAATTAGGCCATGATTCATTTCGCGCGTGATTAGGTTAAGGCCACAGAGCTTCCCTGCCCTGCATTGAGAGCGGGCGGGCGGGCGGGGCGGAGGTTGAAGGGCGGCCGAAACCCGGTCCGGAGCAAGCCAGCCGCGGTAGCGTAGCGGGTAGAGTCAGGCAGGCAGGTAGGCAGGCAGGTTAGGCAGGCAGGTCAGGAGTTCGAATCCCAGGTAGGGTGTAGGATGTAGGTAGGCAGGTAGGTAGGTAGGCAGGGTCCTTAGAGCTAGGGGTGAGATAGGAACACCCTCTCTTTTTGCGGGGCGGGGCGGGCGCCGGAAGGGGCGGGACAGAGACCGGAAGCGCCCGCGACTTTTTTCGGGCAGGGGTTTTGATTTTTGAATTATTTATTTATTTATCGCTGATTAAATCACGGGTTTAGGGTTAGTGTTAGGGTTAGGGTTAGGGTTAGGGTTAGGGTTAGGGTTAGGGTTCGCGTACCCCTGCCCCCCGACACCCCGCACCCCCACCGCCGAGGCCGGGTTAGGGTTAGGGTTAGGGTTAGGCTTAGGGTTAGCGTTAGGGTTCGCGTACCCCTGCCCCCCGACACCCCGCACCCCCGGCCCCGAGGCCGGGTTAGGGTTAGGGTTAGGGTTAGGGTTAGGGTTCGCGTACCCCTGCCCCCCGACACCCCGTACCCCCACCGCCGAGGCCGGGTTAGGGTTAGGGTTAGGGTCAGGGTTAGGGTTAGGGTTAGGGTTCGCGTACCCCTGCCCCCCGACACCCCGCACCCCCACCGCCGAGGCCGGGTTAGGGTTAGGGTTAGGGTTAGGCTTAGGGTTAGCGTTAGGGTTCGCGTACCCCTGCCCCCCGACACCCCGCACCCCCGGCCCCGAGGCCGGGTTAGGGTTAGGGTTAGGGTTAGGGTTAGGGTTCGCGTACCCCTGCCCCCCGACACCCCGTACCCCCACCGCCGAGGCCGGGTTAGGGTTAGGGTTAGGGTCAGGGTTAGGGTTAGGGTTAGGGTTCGCGTACCCCTGCCCCCCGACACCCCGCACCCCCACCGCCGAGGCCGGGTTAGGGTTAGGGTTAGGGTTAGGCTTAGGGTTAGCGTTAGGGTTCGCGTACCCCTGCCCCCCGACACCCCGCACCCCCACCGCCGAGGCCGGGTTAGGGTTAGGGTTAGGCTTAGGCTTAGGGTTAGGGTTAGGGTTAGGGTTAGGGTTAGGGTTCGCGTACCCCTGCCCCCCGACACCCCGCACCCCCACCGCCGAGGCCGGGTTAGGGTTAGGGTTAGGGTTAGGCTTAGGGTTAGCGTTAGGGTTCGCGTACCCCTGCCCCCCGACACCCCGCACCCCCGGCCCCGAGGCCGGGTTAGGGTTAGGGTTAGGGTTAGGGTTAGGGTTCGCGTACCCCTGCCCCCCGACACCCCGTACCCCCACCGCCGAGGCCGGGTTAGGGTTAGGGTTAGGGTTAGGGTTAGGGTTAGGGTTAGGGTTCGCGTACCCCTGCCCCCCGACACCCCGCACCCCCACCGCCGAGGCCGGGTTAGGGTTAGGGTTAGGGTTAGGCTTAGGGTTAGCGTTAGGGTTCGCGTACCCCTGCCCCCCGACACCCCGCACCCCCACCGCCGAGGCCGGGTTAGGGTTAGGGTTAGGCTTAGGGTTAGGGTTAGGGTTAGGGTTAGGGTTAGGGTTAGGGTTCGCGTACCCCTGCCCCCCGACACCCCGCACCCCCACCGCCGAGGCCGGGTTAGGGTTAGGGTTAGGGTCAGGCTTAGGGTTAGCGTTAGGGTTCGCGTACCCCTGCCCCCCGACACCCCGCACCCCCGGATTAGGGTTAGGGTTAGGGTTAGGGTTAGGGTTCGCGTACCCCGTCCCCCCGACACCCCGCACCCCCACCGCCGAGGCCGGGTTAGGGTTAGGGTTAGGCTTAGGGTTAGGGTTAGGGTTAGGGTTAGGGTTAGGGTTCGCGTACCCCGTCCCCCCGACACCCCGCACCCCCACCGCCGAGGCCGGGTTAGGGTTAGGGTTAGGGTTAGGGTTAGGGTTAGGGTTCGCGTACCCCTGCCCCCCGACACCCCGCACCCCCGGCCCCGAGGCCGGGTTAGGGTTAGGGTTAGGGTTAGGGTTAGGGTTAGGCTTAGGGTTCGCGTACCCCGTCCCCCCGACACCCCGCACCCCCACCGCCGAGGCCGGGTTAGGGTTAGGGTTAGGGTTAGGGTTAGGGTTAGGGTTAGGGTTCGCGTACCCCGTCCCCCCGACACCCCGCACCCCCGGCCCCGAGGCCGGGTTAGGGTTAGGGTTAGGGTTAGGGTTAGGGTTAGGGTTCGCGTACCCCTTCCCCCCGACACCCCGCACCCCCACCGCCGAGGCCGGGTTAGGGTTAGGCTTAGGGTTAGGCTTAGGGTTAGGGTTAGGCTTAGGGTTAGGGTTAGGGTTCGCGTACCCCTGCCCCCCGACACCCCGCACCCCCACCGCCGAGGCCGGGTTAGCCTCTGCCTGAGGGTCAGGGTTCGGGTCCTTTTAGAGTTATCGTTGGGGCTACGGTGTGGCTATAATTCCAGTTATGCCATGATTAATGTAGCGCGTGATTAGTTTAGCGGATGATTAAGTTAAGGGATGATTCAATTAGGCCTTGATTCAATTAGGCCGTGATTCAATTATGCCGTGATTAGTTTAGCGGATGATTCAATCAGGCCGTGATTCAATTAGGCCGTGATTAGTTTAGCGGATGATTCAATTAGGCCGTGATTCAATCAGGCCGTGATTCAATTAGGCCGTGATTAGTTTAGCGGATGATTCAATTAGGCCGTGATTCAATCAGGCCGTGATTAGTTTAGCGGATGATTCAATCGGGCCGTGATTCAATCAGGCCGTGATTCAATTAGGCCGTGATTAGTTTAGCGGATGATTCAATCGGGCCGTGATTCAATTAGGCCGTGATTAGTTTAGCGGATGATTCAATTAGGCCGTGATTCATTTAGCACGTGATTAGGTTAGCGCGTGATTAGGTTAAAGCTAAAGAGCTTACCTGCATTGAGGGCGGGCGGGCGGGCGGGGCGGAGGTTGAAGGGCGGCCGAAACCCGGTCCGGAGCAAGCCAGCCGCGGTAGCGTAGCGGGTAGAGTCAGGCAGGCAGGTTAGGCAGGTCAGGAGTTCGAGCCCCAGGTAGGGTCACAGGCAGGTACAGGTGAGCCGCTAGCGGCCAAGGGAGGGGGACAGCCTCTTTTTTTGCGGGGCGGGGCCGGCGCCGGAAGGGGCGGGACCGAGACCGGAAGCGGCCGGGACTTTTGTGTCGGAGGTTTGGATTTTCGAGTTATGTACTTATGTATTCATCGCGGATTAAATCATGGAGTTCTCTCAGTGTTTGATTTTCGAATTATTTATTTATTTATTCGTTTATGTGTCGCTGATGAAATCATGTCGTTCTCGAATGCTCCTGGGTCCGAGGGGAAGGCAGGCCAGAGCGGAGCTGAGGCCGGTCAGGCTCCCAGTCACGTCTCCCACACTCCCACACTCCCGCAGCCAGCCTGCTCCTTCCTTCCTTCCTTCCTTCCTTCCTTCTTTCCTTCCTTCCCTCCCTCCCGCCCGGGCGCGAACGCTAGAAGCCGGGAACGGCTCGGCGAGGCTCCCCCAGGGCAGAGCGGCGGCCTCTCGGCCGGGGCTCCGCGCTCTCGCGCCCGCCCGGGCGCGGATCTGGAGCTCCGCCGGCCGGCGTGGAAGCTCACTCGGTCCTTCCTTCCCCATCCATCCAGGCTCGCTCGGAAGGAAGGCCCCCCACACCACATCCACACACACGTCTCTGCTCTGGAGGAGAGCTCCGGAGAAGCCCAGTCTGGCGGCCGCTTTCTCGGCACACACACACGGAGGGAAAACACGCTGGCTGGCTGGCTGGCTGGCTGGCTGGCTGGCTGGCGGTGGAGCCGCCTCTCCCCGAGCCAGGGGCAGGCGGGCAGGCGGGCGGGCGGGCGGGCGGGCCCTGGGACCCCGATTCCCCTCCGTGCCGCGCTCGCTGAGTCTGGGCGGCCAAGCACACACACAGCGTGGGAATGCGGCCCGAGCACGGGGCGCTTCCCTTCCCCCTCGGACAGAGCTCTCTCCTCGCTCGCTCGCTCGCTCGCTCGCTCGCTCGCGGGAGGCCTTGGCGGTTTGTACACACGCCCGGGCGGGTCCGGAGCCCTCTGCCGGGAGGCCCCGGCTCTCCTAGGTCCGAGCGGGGAAGGCAGGCGAGAGCGGAGCTGAGGCCGGTCAGGCTCCCCGTCACGTCTCCCACACTCCCACACCCCCGCAGCCGGCCTGCTCCTTCCTTCCTTCCTTCCTTCCCGGGCGCGAACGCTAGAAGCCGGGAACGGCTCGGCGAGGCTCCCTCCCCCAGGGCAGACTGAGCGGCCTCTCGGCCGGGGCTCCGCGCGCTCGCGCCCGCCCGGGCGCGGATCTGGAGCTCCGCCGGCCGGCGTGGAAGCTCACTCGGTCCTTCCTTCCCCATCCATCCAGGCTCGCTCGGAAGGAAGGCCCCCCACACCACATCCACACACACGTCTCTGCTCTGGAGGAGAGCTCCGGAGAAGCCCAGTCTGGCGGCCGCTTTCTCGGCACACACACACGGAGGGAAAACACGCTGGCTGGCTGGCTGGCTGGCTGGCTGGCTGGCTGGCGGTGGAGCCGCCTCTCCCCGAGCCAGGGGCAGGCGGGCAGGCGGGCGGGCGGGCGGGCGGGCCCTGGGACCCCGATTCCCCTCCGTGCCGCGCTCGCTGAGTCTGGGCGGCCAAGCACACACACAGCGTGGGAATGCGGCCCGAGCACGGGGCGCTTCCCTTCCCCCTCGGACAGAGCTCTCTCCTCGCTCGCTCGCTCGCTCGCTCGCTCGCTCGCGGGAGGCCTTGGCGGTTTGTACACACGCCCGGGCGGGTCCGGAGCCCTCTGCCGGGAGGCCCCGGCTCTCCTAGGTCCGAGCGGGGAAGGCAGGCGAGAGCGGAGCTGAGGCCGGTCAGGCTCCCCGTCACGTCTCCCACACTCCCACACCCCCGCAGCCGGCCTGCTCCTTCCTTCCTTCCTTCCTTCCCGGGCGCGAACGCTAGAAGCCGGGAACGGCTCGGCGAGGCTCCCTCCCCCAGGGCAGACTGAGCGGCCTCTCGGCCGGGGCTCCGCGCGCTCGCGCCCGCCCGGGCGCGGATCTGGAGCTCCGCCGGCCGGCGTGGAAGCTCACTCGGTCCTTCCTTCCCCATCCATCCAGGCTCGCTCGGAAGGAAGGCCCCCCACACCACATCCACACACACGTCTCTGCTCTGGAGGAGAGCTCCGGAGAAGCCCAGTCTGGCGGCCGCTTTCTCGGCACACACACACGGAGGGAAAACACGCTGGCTGGCTGGCTGGCTGGCTGGCTGGCTGGCTGGCGGTGGAGCCGCCTCTCCCCGAGCCAGGGGCAGGCGGGCAGGCGGGCGGGCGGGCGGGCGGGCCCTGGGACCCCGATTCCCCTCCGTGCCGCGCTCGCTGAGTCTGGGCGGCCAAGCACACACACAGCGTGGGAATGCGGCCCGAGCACGGGGCGCTTCCCTTCCCCCTCGGACAGAGCTCTCTCCTCGCTCGCTCGCTCGCTCGCTCGCTCGCTCGCGGGAGGCCTTGGCGG
>NW_020190666.1:20000-28885 GCF_002263795.3 Bos taurus
AGCGGCCAAGGGAGGGGGACAGCCTCTTTTTTTGCGGGGCGGGGCCGGCGCCGGAAGGGGCGGGACCGAGACCGGAAGCGGCCGGGACTTTTGTGTCGGAGGTTTGGATTTTCGAGTTATGTACTTATGTATTCATCGCGGATTAAATCATGGAGTTCTCTCAGTGTTTGATTTTCGAATTATTTATTTATTTATTCGTTTATGTGTCGCTGATGAAATCATGTCGTTCTCGAATGCTCCTGGGTCCGAGGGGAAGGCAGGCCAGAGCGGAGCTGAGGCCGGTCAGGCTCCCAGTCACGTCTCCCACACTCCCACACTCCCGCAGCCAGCCTGCTCCTTCCTTCCTTCCTTCCTTCCTTCCTTCTTTCCTTCCTTCCCTCCCTCCCGCCCGGGCGCGAACGCTAGAAGCCGGGAACGGCTCGGCGAGGCTCCCCCAGGGCAGAGCGGCGGCCTCTCGGCCGGGGCTCCGCGCTCTCGCGCCCGCCCGGGCGCGGATCTGGAGCTCCGCCGGCCGGCGTGGAAGCTCACTCGGTCCTTCCTTCCCCATCCATCCAGGCTCGCTCGGAAGGAAGGCCCCCCACACCACATCCACACACACGTCTCTGCTCTGGAGGAGAGCTCCGGAGAAGCCCAGTCTGGCGGCCGCTTTCTCGGCACACACACACGGAGGGAAAACACGCTGGCTGGCTGGCTGGCTGGCTGGCTGGCTGGCTGGCGGTGGAGCCGCCTCTCCCCGAGCCAGGGGCAGGCGGGCAGGCGGGCGGGCGGGCGGGCGGGCCCTGGGACCCCGATTCCCCTCCGTGCCGCGCTCGCTGAGTCTGGGCGGCCAAGCACACACACAGCGTGGGAATGCGGCCCGAGCACGGGGCGCTTCCCTTCCCCCTCGGACAGAGCTCTCTCCTCGCTCGCTCGCTCGCTCGCTCGCTCGCTCGCGGGAGGCCTTGGCGGTTTGTACACACGCCCGGGCGGGTCCGGAGCCCTCTGCCGGGAGGCCCCGGCTCTCCTAGGTCCGAGCGGGGAAGGCAGGCGAGAGCGGAGCTGAGGCCGGTCAGGCTCCCCGTCACGTCTCCCACACTCCCACACCCCCGCAGCCGGCCTGCTCCTTCCTTCCTTCCTTCCTTCCCGGGCGCGAACGCTAGAAGCCGGGAACGGCTCGGCGAGGCTCCCTCCCCCAGGGCAGACTGAGCGGCCTCTCGGCCGGGGCTCCGCGCGCTCGCGCCCGCCCGGGCGCGGATCTGGAGCTCCGCCGGCCGGCGTGGAAGCTCACTCGGTCCTTCCTTCCCCATCCATCCAGGCTCGCTCGGAAGGAAGGCCCCCCACACCACATCCACACACACGTCTCTGCTCTGGAGGAGAGCTCCGGAGAAGCCCAGTCTGGCGGCCGCTTTCTCGGCACACACACACGGAGGGAAAACACGCTGGCTGGCTGGCTGGCTGGCTGGCTGGCTGGCTGGCGGTGGAGCCGCCTCTCCCCGAGCCAGGGGCAGGCGGGCAGGCGGCGGGCGGGCGGGCGGGCCCTGGGACCCCGATTCCCCTCCGTGCCGCGCTCGCTGAGTCTGGGCGGCCAAGCACACACACAGCGTGGGAATGCGGCCCGAGCACGGGGCGCTTCCCTTCCCCCTCGGACAGAGCTCTCTCCTCGCTCGCTCGCTCGCTCGCTCGCTCGCTCGCGGGAGGCCTTGGCGGTTTGTACACACGCCCGGGGCGGGTCCGGAGCCCTCTGCCGGGAGGCCCCGGCTCTCCTAGGTCCGAGCGGGGAAGGCAGGCGAGAGCGGAGCTGAGGCAAGTCACCCCCCACCCCCCCGAAATCCACACCCGCAAGCGTAGGGTCATGATTAGCTCAGGGGATGATTAGTTAGGCCACGATTCGGTTAGGGCGTGATGAGTTTAGCGGGCGATTACATTAAGGGGTGATTCAATCAGGCCGTGATTCGTTCAGGGGACGATTCGATCAGGGCCACGAGTCAATTAGGCCGTGATTCAATCAGGCCGTGATGAGTTCAGCGGCTGATGCAATTAGGCCATGATTCATTTCGCGCGTGATTAGGTTAAGGCCACAGAGCTTCCCTGCCCTGCATTGAGAGCGGGCGGGCGGGCGGGCGGAGGTTGAAGGGCGGCCGAAAACCCGGTCCGGAGCAAGCCAGCCGCGGTAGCGTAGCGGGTAGAGTCAGGCAGGCAGGGTAGGCAGGCAGGTTAGGCAGGCAGGTCAGGAGTTCGAAATCCCAGGTAGGGTGTAGGATGTAGGTAGGCAGGGTAGGTAGGTAGCAGGTCCTTAGACTAGGGGTGAGATAAGGAAACACCCTCTTCTTTTTGCGGGGCGGGGCGGGCGCCGGAAGGGGACAGAGACCGGAAGCGCCCGCGACTTTTTTCGGGCAGGGGTTTTGATTTTTGAATTATTTATTTATTTATCGCTGATTAAATCACGGGTTTAGGGTTAGTGTTAGGGTTAGGGTTAGGGTTAGGGTTAGGGTTAGGGTTAGGGTTCGCGTACCCCTGCCCCCCGACACCCGCACCCCACCGCCGAGGCCGGGTTAGGGTTAGGGTTAGGGTTAGGCTTAGGGTTAGCGTTAGGGTTCGCGTACCCCTGCCCCCGACACCCCGCACCCCGGCCCCGAGGCCGGTTAGGTTAGGGTTAGGGTTAGGGTTAGGGTTCGCGTACCCTGGAAAAGAGAGAAGATGGGGGGGGTGGGGGATTCGGGGGGCAGGGGTACGAACCCTAACCTAACCCTAACCCTGACCTAACCTAACCTAAACCCGGCCTCGGCGGTGGGGGTGCGGGGTGTCGGGGGGCAGGGGTAACGCGAAACCTAACCCTAACCCTAACCTAACCCTAACCCGGCCTCGGCGGTGGGGTGACGGGGTGTCGGGGGGCAAGGGGTACGCGAACCTACCCTAACCTAACCCTAACCCTAACCCTAACCGGCTCGGGGCGGGGGTGCGGGGTGTCGGGGGGCAGGGGTACGCGAACCTAACCCTAAACCCTAACGCTGACCCTAACCTAACCCTAGAACCCGGCCTCGGCGGTGGGGGTACGGGTGTCGGGGGCAGGGGTAACGCCGGGAACCTAACCTAACCCTAACCCTAACCTACCGGCCTCGGGGCGGGGGTGCGGGTGTCGGGGGGCAGGGGTACGCGACCCTAACGCTAACAAGCCTAACCCTAACCTAACCCTAACCCGGCCTCTGGCGGTGGGGTGCGGGTGTCGGGGGGCGGGGTACGGAACCCTAACCCTAACCCTAACCTAACCTAACCTAACCCTAACACTAACCCTAAACCCGTGATTTAATCAGCGATAAATAAATAAATAATTCAAAAATCAAAAACCCTGCCCCGAAAAAAGTCGCGGCCGCTTCCGGTCTCTGTCCCGCCCCTTCCGGCGCCCGCCCCGCCCCGCAAAAAGAGAGGGTGTTCCTATCTCCACCCTAGCTCTAAGGACCGCCTGCTACCTACCTACCTGCCTACCTACATCCTACACACCTACCTGGGATTCGAGCTCCTGACCTGCCTGCTAACCTTGCCTACCTGCTGCCTGACCTACCCGCTACGCTACCGCGGCTGGCTTGCTCCCGGACGCGGGTTTCGGCGCCCTTCAAACCTCCGCCCCGCCGCCCGCCCCGCTCTCAATGCAGGGCAGGGAAGCTCTGTGGCCTTAACCTAATCACGCGCGAAATGAATCATGGCCAATTGCATCAGCCGCTGAACTCCATCACGGCCTGAATTGAATCACGGCCTAATTGACTCGTGGTGTATCGAATCGTCCCCTGAACGAATCACGGCTGATTGAATACCTTATGTACATCACTTACGTAGCCATCGCTTCGCTAAACTCATCACAGCCCTAACCGAATCGTGGCCTAAACTAATCATCCCTGAGCTAATCAATGACCTAATCGCTTGCGGGTTGTGGATTTCGGGGGGTGGGGGGTGACTTGCCTCAGCTCCGCTCTCGCCTGCCTTCCCCGCTCGGACCTAGGAGAGCCGGGCCTCCGGCAGAAGGGCTCCGGACCGCGCCGGCCGTGTGTAACAAACGCGCAAGGCCTCCGCGAGCGACCGAGCGAGCGAGCGAGCGACGCGAGGAGAGAGCTCTGTCCGAGGGGGAAGGGAAGCGCCCCCGTGCTCGGGCCGCATTCCACGCTGTGTGTGTGCTTGGCCGCCCAGACTCAGCGAGCGCGGCACGGAGGGGAATCGGGTCCCAGGGCCCGCCCGCCCGCCCGCCCGCCTGCCCGCTGCCCCTGGCTCGGGAGAGGCGGCTCCACCGCCAGCCACGCCAGCCAGCCAGCCAGCCAGCCAGCCAGCGTGTTTCCCTCCGTGTGTGTGTGCCGAGAAAGCGGGCCAGACTGGGCTTCCGGAGCTCTCTCCAGAGCAGAGACGTGTGTGTGGATGGGTGTGGGGGCCTTCCTTCCGAGCGAGCTGGAGGGGATGGGGAAGGAAGGACGAGTGAGCTTCCACGGCCGGCCGGCGGAGCTCCAGATCCGCGCCCGGGCGGCGCGAGCGCGCGGAGCCCGGCCCGAGAGGCCGCTCAGTCTGCCCTGGGGGAGGGAGCCTCGCCGAGCCGTTCCCGGCTTCTAGCGTTCGCGTTTCCGCCCGGGAAGGAAGGAAGGAAGGAAGGAGCAGGCCGGCTGCGGGGGCTGTGGGAGTGTGGGAGACGTGACGGGGAGCCTGAGCGCGCCTCAGCTCCGTCTCTGCCTGCCTTCCCCGTCGGACCTAGGAGAGCCGGGGCCTCCGGCAGAGGGCTTCCGGACCCGCCCGGGCGTGTGTACAAACCGCCAAGGCCTCCCGCGAGCGAGCGAGCGAGCGAGCGAGCGAGCGAGGAGAGAGCTCTGTCCGAGGGGGAAGGGAAGCGCCCCGTGCTCGGGCGCATTCCCACGCTGTGTGTGTGCTTGGCCGCCAGACTCAGCGAGCGCGGCACGGAGGGGAAATCGGGGTCCCAGGGCCCGCCCGCGCCCCGCAGCCGCCGCGCTGCCCGCCTGCCCCTGGCTCGGGGAGAGGCGGCTCCACCGCCAGCCAGCGCCAGCCAGCCCAGCCAGCCAGCCAGCCAGCGTGTTTTTCCCTCCGTGTGTGGTGTGCCCGAGAAAGCGGCGCCAGACTGGGCTTTCTCCGGAGCTTCCTCCAGAGCAGAGACGTGTGTGTGTGATGTGGTGTGGGGGGCCTCCTTCCGAGCGAGCCTGGATGGATGGGGAAGGAAGGACCGAGTGAGCTTCCACGCGGCGGCGGAGCTCCAGATCCGCGCCCGGGCGGGCGCGAGAGCGCGGAGCCCCGGCCGAGAGGCCGCCGCTCTGCCCTGGGGGAGCCCGCCGAGCCGTTCCCGCTTCTAGCGTTCGCGCCGCGGGCGGGAGGGAGGGAAGGAAGGAAAGAAGGAAGGAAGGAAGGAAGGAAGAAGGAGCAGGCTGGCTGCGGGAGTGTGGAGTGTGGGAGACGTGACTGGGAGCCTGACCGGCCTCAGCTCCGCTCTGGCCTGCCTTCCCTCGGACCCAGGAGCATTCGAGAACGAACATGATTCATCGCGACACATAAACGAATAAATAAATAAATAATTCGAAAATCAAACACTGAGAGAACTCCATGATTTAATCCGCGATGAATACTAAGTACATAACTCGAAATCCAAACCTCCGACACAAAAGTCCCGGCCGCTTCCGGTCTCGGTCCCGCCCCTTCCGGCGCCGGCCGCCCCCAAAAAAAGAGGCTGTCCCCTCCTTGGCCGTAGCGGCTCACTGTACCTGCCTGTGACCCTACCTGGGGCTCGAACTCCTGACCGTGCCTAACCTGCTGCCTGACTCTACCGCTACGCTACCCGCGGCTGGCTTGCTCCGGACCGGGTTTCCGGCCGCCTTCAACCTCCGCCCGCCCGCCCGCCCGCCTCAATGCAGGTAAGCTCTTTAGTTTAACCTAATCACATGCGCTAACCTAATCACGTGCTAAATGATCACGGCCTAATTGATCGCCGTAAACAATCACGGCCTAATTGAATCACGCCGATTGAATCATCCGCTAAACTAATCACGGCTAATTGAATCACGGCTGATTGAATCACGGCCCGATTGAATCATCGCTAAACTAATCACGGCTGATTGAATCACGGCCTAATTGAATCATCCGCTAAACTAATCACGCCTAATTGAATCAGGCTGATTGAATCACGGCCTAATTGAATCATCGCTAAACTAATCACGGCCTAATTGAATCATCCGCTAAACAAATCACGGCCTATTGAATCACGGCCTGATTGAATACGGCCTAATTGAATCATCCGCTAAACTAATCACGGCCTAATTGAATCACGCCTGATTGAATCATCCGCTAAACTATCACGGCAATAATTGAATCACGGCCTAATTGAATCAAGGCCTAATTGAATCATCCCTTAACTTAATCATCCGCTAAACTAATCACGCGCTACATTAATCATGGATAACTGGAATTATAGCCACATCTAGACCCAAGAGCCCAACGATAACTCTAAAGGACCCGAACCCTGACCCTCAGGCAGAGGCTAACCCGGCCCCTCGGCGGTGGGGGTGCGGGGTGTCGGGGGCAGGGGTTACGCGAACCCTAACCCTAACCCTAAGCCTAACCCTAACGCCTAAGCCTAACCTAAGCCTAACCCTAACCGGCCTCGGCGGTGGGGGTGCGGGGTGTCGGGGGGAAGGGTACGCGAACCCTAACCCTAACCCCTAACCTAACCCTACCCTAACCCGGCCTCGGGGCCGGGGGTGCGGGGTGTCGGGGGGCACGGGGTAACGCGAACCCTAACTAAACCACACCCTAACCCTAACCTAACCCTAACCCGGCCTCGGCGGTGGGGGTGCGGGGTGTCGGGGGACGGGTACGCGAACCCTAAGACCTAACCCTAACCCTAACCCTAACCCTAACCCTAACCCGGCCTCGGGCCGGGGGTGTCGGGTGTCGGGGGCAGGGGTACGCGAACCCTAACCCTAACCCTAACCCTAACCTAACCCCTAACCCGCCTCGGCGGTGGGGGTGCGGGGTGTCGGGAGGGAGTACGCGAACCCTAACCCTAACTAACCCTAACCCTAACCTAAGCACCCTAACCCTAACCCGGCCTCGGCGGTGGGGTGCGGGTGTCGGGGGGACGGGTACGCGAACCCTAACCCTAAACCACTAACCCTAACCCTAATCCGGGGTGCGGGGTGTCGGGGGGCAGGGTACGCGAACCCTAACGCTAACCCTAAGCCTGACCCTAACCCTAACCCTAACCCGGCCTCGGCGGTGGGGGTGCGGGGTGTCGGGGGGCAGGGGTACGCGAACCCTAACCCTAACCCTAACCCTAACCCTAACCCTAACCCTAAGCCTAACCCTAACCCTAACCGGGCCTCGGCGGTGGGGTGCGGGGTGTCGGGGGGCAGGGGTACGCGAACCTAACGCTAACCCTAAGCCTAACCTAACCTAACCTAACCGGCTCGGCGGTGGGGGTGCGGGGTGTCGGGGGGAGGGGTAACGCGACCCTAACGCTAACCCTAAGCCTAACCCTAACCCTAACCCTAACCCGGCTCGCGGTGGGGTGCGGTGTCGGGGGGCAGGGGTACGCCGAACCCTAAACCCTAACCCTAACCCTGACCCTAACCCAAGCAACCCTCCCGGCCTCGGCGTGGGGGTCGGGGTGTCGGGGGGCAGGGGTACGCGAACCCTAACCCTAACCAACCTAACCCTAAACCCGGCCTGGGGCCGGGGTGCGGGGTGTCGGGGGGAGGGGTACGCGAAACCCTAAACGCTAACCCTAAGCCTAACCCTAACCCTAACCCTAACCCGGCCTCGGCGGTGGGGGTGGGGTTGTCGGGGGGCAGGGGTACGCGAACCCTAACCCTAACCCTACCCATAACCCTAACCCTAAACCCTAACCTAACCCTAACCCTAACCCTAACCTACCTAACCCTAACCCTAACCCTAACCTAACCCTAACCCTAACCCTAACCCCTAACCCCTAACCTAACCTAACCTAACCCTAACCCACCCGGCCTCGGCGGTGGGGTGCGGGGTGTCGGGGGCAGGGTACGCGAACCCTAACGCTAACCTAAGCCTGACCCTAACCCTAAACCCTAACCGGCTCGCGTGGGGGTGCGGGTGTCGGGGGGCAGGGGTACGCGAACCTAACCCTAACCTAACCCTAACCTAACCCTAACCCCTAACCCGCTCCGGCGGTGGGGGTACGGGGTGTCGGGGGGCAGGGGTACGCGAACCTAACCCTAACCCTACCTAACCTAACCCGGCCTCGGGCCGGGGGTGCGGGGTGTCGGGGGGGCAGGACGCGAACCTAACGCTAACCCTAAAGCCTAAACCCTAACCCTAACCCTAACCCGGCCTCAGGCGGGGGGGTGCGGGGTGTCGGGGGGCGGGGTACGCGAACCCTAACCCTAACCCTAACCTAACCTAACCCTAACCCTAACCTAACCCTAACCCTAACCCGCTCGCGGTGGGGTGCGGGGTGTCGGGGGGCAGGGTACGCGAACCTAAACGCTAACCCTAAGCCTAACCCTAACCCTAACCCTAACCCGGCCTCGGCGGTGGGGGTGCGGGGTGTCGGGGGGCAGGGTACGCGACCCTAACCCTACCTAACCTACCTAACCCTACCCTAACCCGGCCTCGGCGGTGGGGTTACGGGGTGTCGGGGGCAGGGTACGCGACACCCTACCCTAACCCTAACCCTAACCCTAACCCGGCCTCGGGGCGGGGGTGCGGGGTGTCGGGGGGCAGGGGTAACGCGACCCTAACGCTAACCAAACCTAAACCCTAACCCTAACCCAACCCGGCCTCGGGGTGGGGGGCGGGGTGTCGGGGGGCAGGGTACGCGAACCCTAACCCCTAACCTAACCCTGACCCACCAAACCCTAACCGGCCTCGGCGGGGGGTACGGGGTGTCGGGGGCG
>NW_020190667.1:0-3437 GCF_002263795.3 Bos taurus
ATGGACTGATCACATGACTATCATGTAGTGATCACGTGACTTAATGGCGCTGATCATGTGACTGATCATGCGCTGATCATGTTTGCTATCATACACTGATCATGTGCCTCTGGAGGCAATAAACAAAGAGCTGAGTAGGCACGAATCATACAGTCAGCAGGCAATAATCATGGAACTCAGCTGTGAGGAATCACGCTGCTCAGCTGGCAATAATCAAGCAGCTGAGCAGACAGGAATTTCGGAGCACAGCTGGCAATTGTCAAGCAGATGACAGGCAGGAATCGTGCAGCTCAGCTGGCAATTGTCAAGCAGATGAGCAGACAGTAATCACGCAGCTCAGCAGGCCCAGATCACGTGACTGAGCATGCACTGTTCACGTGGCTGATCATACACTGATCACGTGATTGATCATGCACTGATCACTTGGATATCATGCACTGCTCACGTGGCTGATCATACACTGCTCACGTAACTGATCATGCACTGATCACGTGGCTATCATGCACTGATCACGTGGTTGAAAATGCACTGTTCACGTGGCTGAATCACAACACCTGTCACGTGACATATCATGCACTGATCACGTGGCACTCCTGCAGCTGATCAACGTGGCTTGATCATTACTCTTGCTCTCATGTTACTCGATCATCGCACATCCATGTGGCCCTATCCACGCATGCTCCGACGGTGGCCCTGCGTGCATGGATGAATCACGTAGCTAACCGATATACTGGTCCACGTAGACTGATCATGCACAGATCACGGTCAATGATCATGCACTGTTCAAGTGACTGATCATGTACTGATCACGTGACTGATCATGCACTGATCACGTGGCTATCATGCTCTGCTCACGTGGTGATCATGCAAGGATCACCGTAGCAAACCATGTACTGGTCACGGACTGATCATGCACTGATCACGTTATTGATCCTGCACTGATCACGTGGCTCATCATGCACTGATCACGTGGCTGATCACACATGTATCACGTGACTTGATCATGCACTTGATCACGTGGCTCGCATGCACCTGATCACGTGGCTATCATGCACTGATCACGTAGCTATCATGCACTGATCACGTGACTGATCATTCACTGATCACGTGACTGATCATGCACTGAGCATGTGGCTATCGTGCCACTGATCACTTGGCTGGTCATACTGATCACATGCCTCGTCATGCACTGATCACGTGGCTGATCAGCACTGATCACGTGACTGATCCATGCACTGATCACTTGGCTATCATGCAGTGATCACGTGGCTATCATGCACAGATCACATGGCTGATCATGCAATGATCACGTAGCTACCATATACTGGTCCCGTGATTGACCATGCACTGATCACGTGGCTGATCATGCACTGATCACGTGACTGATCATGCACTGTTCCGAGACTCATCATGCACTGATCACGTGGATATCATGCACTGATACGTGTTTGATCATACACTGTTCACGTGTCTGACCATTGCACTGGCTCACGTGGCTGATCATACACTGTTCACGTAACTGATATGCACTGATCACGTGGATATCATGCACTGATCACGTGGCTGAACATGCACTGTTCACGTGGCTTACCACACACCTGTCACATGACTGATCATGCACTGATCACGTGGCACTCATGCACTGATCACGTGGCTGATCATACTCTGCTCACGTAACTGATCATGCACAATCACGTGGCTATCATGCACTTCTCACCTGGCTGGTCATGCAATGTTCACGTAGCTACCATATACTGGTACCACGTGCCTGATCAATGGCTCAGATCACGTAAATGATCATGCACTGTTCAGTTGACTGATCATGTACTTGATCACGTGACTTATCAATGCACTGATTACGTGGCTATCATGCACTTGCTCACGTGGCTGCTCATGCAATGATCACGTAGCAACCATGTACTGGTCACGTGACAGATCATGCACTGATAAGGTAATTAATCCTACACTGATCACCTGACTCATCATGCACTGATCACGTGGCTGATCACACACGTATCACATGACTGATCATGCACTGATCACGTGGCGATCATGCACTAATCACGTGGCTATCATTCACTGAACACGTGGATATCATGCACTGAACACGTGATTGCGCATGCACTGATCACGTAATTGTATGCACTGCTCACGTGGCTATCATGCACTGATGACGTGGCTGATCATGCACTGATCACGTAGCTATCTTCCACTGATCACTTGGCTGATCATACACTCATCATGGGACTGATCGTGCACTGATCACGGTGCTATCATGCATTGTCTACATGACTCCACATGCACTGATCACTGGATGATCATGCACTGTTCACGTGACTGACCATGCACTGATCACGTGCCTGATCATGCACTGATCACGTGGCTGATCATGCACTGATCACGTAATTGATCATGCACTGATCATTTGGCTGATCAGGCACTGATCACGTGGCTGATCATGCACTGATCACGTAACTGATCATGCACACATCACGTGGCTATCATGCACTTCTCACCTGGCTGGTCATGCAATGTTCACGTAGCTACCATATACTGGTCACGTGACTGATCATGCTCAGATCACGTAAATGATCATGCACTGTTCAGTTGACTGGTCGTGTACTGATCACGTGACTGATCATGCACTGACCACGTGGCTATCATGCACTGTTCACGTGGCTTATCATGCAATGATCACGTAGCAACCAGGTACTGGTCACGTGACTGATCATGCACTGATCACGTAATTAATCCTGCACTGATCACCTGACTCATCATGCACTGATCACGTGGCTGACCACACCCGTATCACGTGACTGATCATGCAGTGATCACGTGGCTATCATGCACTAATCACGTGGCTATCATTCACTGATCACGTGGATATCATGCACTGATCACGTGGCTGATCACACACATATCACATGACTGATCATGCACTGATCACGTGGCTATCATGCACTGATCACTTGGCTGGTCATACACTGATCACGCAGCTACCATGTACTGGTCACGTGACTGATCATGCATTGATGACGTAATTGATCATGCACTGATCATGTGGCTGATCATGCACTGATCATGTGACTGATCATGCACTGATCACGTGGCTATCATGTACTGCTCACGTGGCTGATCATGCAATGATCACGTAGCAACCATGTACTGGTCACGTGACTGATCATGCACTGATCACGTAATTAATCCTGCACTGATCACCTGACTCATCATGCACTGATCACATGGCTGACCACACACGTATTACGTGACTGATCATGCACTGATCACGTGGATATCATGCACTAATCACGTGGCAATCATTCACTGATCACGTGGATATCATGCACTGATCACGTGGCTGATCACACACGTATCACATGACTAATCATGCACTGATCACGTGGCTATCATGCACTGATCACTTGGCTGGTCATACA
>NW_020190668.1:0-2588 GCF_002263795.3 Bos taurus
AGCAGCAGCAGCAGCAGCAGAAGCTAATTACTTTACAGCATTCTGGTGGTTTTTGCCATATATTCACATGAATCAACCACGGGTGTACATGTGTCCCCCATCCCGAACCCTCTCCTACCTCCCTCCCATCCCATCCTTCTGGGTTGTCCCAGTTCACCAGCTTTGAGTGCCTTGTTTCATGCATGGAACTTGGACTGGTCATCTATTTCACTTATGGTAATATACATGTTTCAATGCTGTTCTCTCAGATCATCCCACCCTCGCCTTCTCCCACAGAGTCCAAAAGCCTGTTCTTTATATCTGTGTCTCTTTTGCTGTCTCGCATATACGGTCGTCATTACCATCTTTCTAAATTCCATGTATGTAGGTTAGTATACTGTATTGGTGTTTTTCTGTCTGACTTTACTCGTATAAAAGGCTCCAGTTCCATCCACCTAGTTAGAACTGATTCAAATGCATTTTTAATAGCTGAGTAATATTCCATGGTGTATATGTAACACAGCTTTCTTATCCATTTGTCTGCTGATGGACATCTAGGTTGCTTCCATGTCCTGGCTATTGTAAACAGTGCTGCGATGAACATTGGGGTGCAGGTGTCTCTTTCAATTCTCGTTTCCTCGGTGTTTGCCCAGCAGTGGGTTTGCTGGGTCATATTGGAGCTTTATTTCCAGTTTTTTAAGGAATCTCCAAACTGGTCTCCATAGTGGCTGTACTAGTTTGCATTCCCACCAACAGTGTAAGAGGATTCCCTTTACTCCACACTGTCTCCAGCATTTATTGTTTGTAGACATTCTGAGAGCAGCCATTCTGACCAGCATGAGATGATACCACATTGTGGTTTTGATTTGCATTTCTCTGATAATGAGTGATGTTGAGCATCTTTTCATGTGTTTGTTAGGCATCTGTATGTCTTTTTGGAGAGATATCCATTAATTTCTTTGGCCCATTTTTGATTGGGTCATTTATTGTTTTGTTATTGAGCTGCATGAGCTGTTTGTATATTTTTTGAGATTAAATCTTTGTGATTTTTTTTCTACCAATGATTACCAGTAAGACAAAGGGAAAGAGTAAAAGCAAACGAATAAAGACACTGACTGTATTTCTACCAATTGCAATTGGAAGAGCACCACAGACCTGATGATCAGACTGTCAGCAAGGTGGTTTTGCACTGTACTTTATTCCACAGAGAGTAGTAGAGAAGTGACAGTGGGGACCTTTGCAGGGGGGAAAACATTTAGGGGCAAATCCAGTCGACAGAAGAGGAAATGATTATCTTTGTGACTAGCTAGTTTCAGGAGAACTGACTTTTAATCACCGTTCCTAGTCATGAGAGAGAAAAGGAGTTGGATGGTCTGTGTCTGCCCTTTAATGACAAGGAGGAAGGTCTGTACTTGACCTTGTGGTAGGTAAACCCAGGAGTCACTGGATACTTTGGATGAGTCTTACCGAATTCAGACGGGCAAGGGTGGTGCTTTGCATTAAGTCATTTTGGGGACATGAAAGTCTGCAGAGATTTCTTTACTGTGGGTTTTCTTAACAGCTCAGGTGAAGTTGAACTTTGTCAGCATGGTAAATATGAGCATCTTTCATGCCGGTCCCAGTAGATAAGTATAAAGGCAGAGAGGTTCGAACACCCCTCACCTTTTAAAATTGGATTATGATTGCTTTAAATGTTGTGCTAATTTTTGCTGTAGGACAAGGGTGAATCAGCTATAAGTGTATACATATATCCCCTCCCTCTTGAACTTCTCTTCCACCCCCGAACCCCACCCCTCTAGGTCATTACAGAGCACCAAACTAAGCTTCCTGTGCTATACAGAAGCTTGCCCTAGCTATCTATTTTACACATGGTAATCTGTATATTTCAGTGCTACTCTCTCAATTCAATCCATCTTCTCCTTGCCTGCTGTGTCCATAATTCTCTTGTCCATGTCTGAGACTCTAATCTTGCCCTGCAAATAGGTTTATCAGTACCGTTTTTCTAAATTTCACATATGTGTGTTGATGTAGGATATTTGTTTTTCTCTTTCTGATTTATTTCACTCTGTATAAGGTTCTAGCTTCATCAATTCACTAGAAATGACTCAAATTCGTTCCCTTTTATAACTGATGAATATTCCATTGTATACATGTACCACAACATCTTTATCCATTCATTGACAGACATCTATTTTCTTCGATGTCGTGGATATTGTAGATACTGGTGCAAGGAACATTTGGGTACATGTGTCTTTCTGAATTATAGTTTTCTCAGGGCGTATGCCCAATAGTGTGATTTCTGGGTCATGTGGTAGTTTTATGGGCTTCCGTGGTAGCTCAGCTGGTAGAGAATCCATGTAGAGTGTGGGGGAACCCAGTTCAAATCCTGGGTCGGGAAGACCCCCTGGAGAAGGGATAGGCTAGCCACTCCAGTATTTATGGGCTTCCCTGGTGGCTCAGACATAATGGATCCGCTGCACTGCAGGAGACCAGCTTTGGTCCCTGGGTTGGGAAGATCCCCTGGAGGAGGGCATGACAACCCACCTCGGTATTCTTGCCTGGGGACTGATGGGCTACTCTGGGGTTGCAAAGAGTCGGACACAACTGAG
>NW_020190669.1:0-15728 GCF_002263795.3 Bos taurus
TCTCTGTCCCCGCTTGTCCCCCGCCCGTCCCTCGCACGCCCCGGCCCCCCCGCCCTTCCCTGGTGCTCTGCGCTTTTCGCGCCCTGCCCCTCCTTCCTCGCCCTCTCTGCTCCTGCGCGTCCTTGCTTGCCGGCCGCGGCGCCGGGGCCGCACCCGCGGCTCCGCTGGTTGGCTGGCCTCCCTGCTTCGCTGGCCCTGCGTTTTGCGCCGCCCTGGCGTTGGTGCTGGCCCCGGCCGCCCCGCGTCCTGCCGGCCCCGGGGTCCCCCCGCGTCCGCCCCCTGCGCCCCTGCCCTGCCCTGCCCCATCCCCTCGTTTCTCCCGGTGTTTTGGTTCCCCGCGTATTCTCTCCTGTGCTCCCCTCCGTGCCGCCCGTGTCCTGCCGCGCTGGGTCCTTTTCCCCTCTTACCGTTCTGCCCCCTTCCCGCCTTGCCCGGCCCATCCCTTTTCCCCCGCCCGCGCTTTTTGCCTCTCCCCTCCGCGTGTCCTGGCCCCTCCTGCCCTGTGCCCGTCCGCCCGCCCTTTTTTTTGTTTTGTTTGGTTCTGCTCTTGGGGTGTGTGTGTGTGTGTGTGTGGTGTGTGTGTGTGGTGCGGTGCGGGGCGGGGCGGGCGGGGCGTCCTCTCCCATGCTCGGTCTGTTCACCCATCTGTCGCCTGCCCCTCTCCCCGTCCGTTCTTGGTTGCTGCCGGGCCCTGTCTGCCTTGGTCTTCCCCGCCGGTCTGTGGCCTGCCCTCGCCTTTTCTGCCGGCCCCGCCGTCGTTCTTTCATTCCCGGTGGCCGTTTCGGCTGGAGCGCCGCCCCGGCCTGGGTCCGCCTGGGCTCCGGCGGTTGTCGGGCCCGTGGCCCCCCGCCCGCGTGTTGTGCCTCGCCCCGGTTTCTTGCGCGGTTGCCCTGCCTTTGCTCCTGGCTTTTCCGTTTCTTTCCCTCTTCCGTGCTCTCTTCTCGGTTGCCCTCGCCGCGCCTCTTTTGTTCGCTTTGGCTCCGTGGCGCCGTCTTGCTTCCGGTGCCTTGTGTGCTCCTCCCTGCCTGTTCTCCCCCTTTTGCTCTCTCTGCCCTGCTGCTGCTGCTGCTGCTGCTGCTGCTGCTGCGCCGTCGTTTCCGTCGTGTCCGCGTCTGTGTGCCCCCTGGCCGGCCGCCCCCGGCCCCGCCGTCCCTGGGGTTCTCCGGCCCGCCCCTGGCGTGGGTTGCCCTGTCCTCCTCCCCTGCCTGCCCGTGCCCTGTGCCCGTGCCGTCGCTCCGTCGTGCCCGCCTCTGCGCGCCCCCTGGCCTGCCGCCTCCCCGGCTCTTCCGTCCCTGCGCTTTTCCCGGCCCGCGTCCTGGCGTGGGGTGCCCTTGCCTTCTCCCCTCTCTCTTCCCGCCTGCCTCCCTCCTTGCCTTCTCGCCCCCTTTGGCTGCCCCTGCCCCCGCCTTCCCCGGCCCCCGGCGCGCCCCTTCCCCCCGGCGGTCCGGGTCCGGCCCCCGGCCTCCCGCTCCCCCCCCCCCGGCTTCTGCCGCGGTCCCCCGCGGTCCGCCCGCGCTGGGCGCCTGCCGTCCCGCGGTCCTCGCCCCTTCCCGCGCGCCGCCCCGCCCCCGCCGTCCCCCGCCTTCCCTGTTCCCCCCCTCCCTCCCGGCCCGCCGTTCTTGGCCCCCTGCCTGCGGTTCGGGGTGCGGCCGTCCCTGTCTGTGCCCGGCTCCTCTTCCCGTCTCCTCTTCCCGTCGCTGCGGCGCCCCCGGTCGGCGGCCCCTTCCTGTTTGGTTCCGGTCGCTTCTGCGCCTTTTGGGGCCCGCCCTGCCGCCCGCGTCTCGCCGCCCTCCCCGGCTTTGCCCCTCGCTGCCGCCCCCTTTCCTCCGGCCCGCCTTGCTTCGCTCCCGGTTTGTCTGGGCCCTTCTTCCCCCTCCGGCGCTGGCTCCGCGGTGGCTTTCTCCCCCGCCTCCCTGCCCCGGCCCCGCCTGCCCCGCTCTGTGCCCCTCTGCCCCCTCCCCTCCCGCCCGCCGCCTTTCCCCGTGCCCTCCTCCGGCCTTCGCCCCCTCCGGGGCCCCTCTGGGCTTCCTGTTTCCCTCCTTTTCGGCCTCTTTTCTCCCCCGCCCCCTTCCCCCCCGCCCTTTCTTCGTCCCCTGCCCTGGCCGGCCCCCGGCCTTCCCTCTTCCGCCTCCCTTTGCCCCCCCTTGGCGCTTGGTTTTTTGTTTTGTTTGGTTTTGTTTTGTTTGCCTCCCCCCTCCTTTCCTTTTCCCCGTTCTCCTTCTTCGGTTCCCCCCCCCTTGTCCTGCCCCGGTCCCCCTGGCCCGGCCCCTCCGCCGGCCCGCCCCCGCTGCTGCCCTGCCCGGGCCGCCGGGTGCCCTCCTCCCTTGTTTGCTGCCTGGGCGGCCCCGGGTTTTGCCCCCCTGCCCCCTCCTCCGTTTCTCGGGTGCCCTTCGTGGCCCCTTCCCTTTCCCCTCCCCGCCGGTGGTCCCGGGCCCGCTGGCCTCCCCGTGCCCGCCGCCGGGCTGGGCCCGCCGGCCCGCGTTCCGGGTTCTGGCCTTGGCCTTGCCGCGGCCCCTCGGCTGCTTGGGCCCCGCGCGGCTCTGCCCTTTCCGCCCCGGGGTGGCGCGGTCCCGGCCTTGCGCCCCCGGCGCGGCCTTTTGCGCCCGCCCGGTTGTGCCCCCGCGGGCGGCCTCCGTGGTTCCCTGCTCCCCGCCGTCCCCGTTCCCTGCCCTGTGGTCCGCCCCCTCCGCCGCGCCCCTGGCTGCCGCCCCTTGGGGCCCCGGCGCGCCCGCCGTGGGCGTTCCCGCCGCCCCGGCGCCCCCGCGCGGCCCCGGGGCCGCTCCCCCCCCGCCCGGCGCCGCCCCCGCCCCGCGCCGCCCCGCCCTGCCCTGCTCCCGGTGCCTTCCCCGCCGCCGTGGGGCTCCCCGGCGCCCCCCTGGGCCGCCCCCTCCCCGCCCCGCCCCGCTTCCCGCCCCGCGCCGCCCGGCTTCGCCCCGCCCCGGGCGCGCTCCCGGTGCGCTGCCCCCTTCCCCGGGCTCCCGGTGCGCCCCGCCCCCGCCCGGTTCCCGGCGCGCCTCTGGGCCTCGCTCCCGCCGCCCGGTGCCCCGGGCGGCCCTCCCTCCCGCCCCGCGGCCCTCCCGCTGTCTCGCCTTCCGGGCTCCCCCGCGGGCTCCGGCCCGGCCCGCCGCCCTGCCCTCGGCGGGCCCTGCTCTTCTCTCGCCCCGGCCCCGTTGGTTTCCCCGGCCCCTTGCTTCCTTGGCCCCCGGCCCGCTGGTTCTTTTCCTCTGCCTTCCCCCCGCCTCCTTCCCCCGCCTGCCTGGCCGCCCGCCCCCCCCCTCCCCCGCCCCCGGCTCCCCGCCCTCTTTTCCCTCTCCGGCGGCCCCCTGGCCGCTGTCTTGTCTTGTCTGTCTGGCTTGCTGTCTGTGTCCGTGTGCGCCTTGTGCTTTTTGCTCCTCGTGCTCCCGTTCTGCGTTCTTCTTTCCCTGGTCTCCCGCCCCGGCCGCCCTTGCCCCCCCTGCTTCCCCCCGCCCCTTTGCCCTCCGGGCCTGTCCGCGTCCCGTGCCCTGGCCCTCGTCCCTCTGCCTCTCTCGTCGTTTTGTTTTGCTCCTCTCCTGTCGCCCTGTCTCCGCGTCCTCCCCCTGCCGCCCCCTGTTCCTCGTGCCTCGGTTTGTTCTCCGGTCCCCTTGCTCTCTCGTTCTCTCTGTCCCCGCTTGTCCCGCCCGTCCCTCGCCCGCCCCGGCCCCCGCCCCTTCCCTGTGCTCTGCGCTTTTCGCTCCCTCTGCCCCCTCCTTCCCTCGCCCCTCTCTGCCTCTGCGCGTCTTGCTTGCCGGCCGCGGCGCCGGGGCCGCCCGCGGCTCCGCTGGTTGGCTGGCCTCCCTGCTTCGCTGGCCCTGCGTTTGCGCCCGCCCCTGGCGTTGGTGCTGGCCCCGGCCGCCCCGCGTCCTGCCGGCCCCGGGTCCCCCCGCGTCCGCCCCGCCTGCGCCCCTGCCCTGCCCTGCCCCTCCCTCGTTTCTCCCGGTGTTTTGGTTCCCCGCGTTTCTCTCCTGTGCTCCCCTCCGTGCCGCCCGTGTCCTGCCGCGCTGGGTCCTTTCCCCCTCCTTCCCGTTCTGCCCCTTCCCGCCTTGCCCGGCCCTCCCTTTTCCCCGCCCCGCGCTTTTTGCCTCTCCCTCCGCGTGTCTGGCCCCTCCTGCCCTGTGCCCCGTCCGCCCGCCCTTTTTTTTTTTTTGTTTGGTTCTGCTCTTGGGTGTGTGTGTGTGTGTGTGTGTGTGGTGTGTGTGCGTGCGTGCGGGGGCGGGGCGGGGCGCTCCTCTCCTGCTCGGTCTGTTCCCCCTCTGTCGCCTGCCCCTCTCCGTCCGTTCTTGGTTGCTGCCGGGCCCTGTCTGCCTTGGTCTTCCCGCCGGTCTGTGGCCTGCCCTCGCCTTTTCTGCCGGCCCCCGTCGTTCTTTCTTCCCGGTGGCCGTTTCCGGCTGGGCGCCGCCCCGGCCTGGGTCCCGCCTGGGCTCCGGCGGTTGTCGGGCCCGTGGCCCCCCCCGCCGTGTTGTGCCTCGCCCCCGGTTTCTTGCGCGGTTGCCCTGCCTTTGCTCCTGGCTTTTCCGTTTCTTTCCCTCTTCCGTGCTCTCTTCTCGGTTGCCCTCGCCGCGCCCTCTTTTGTTCGCTTTGGCTCCGTGGCGCCGTCTTGCTTCCCGGTGCCTTGTGTGCTCCTCCCTGCCTGTTCTCCCCCTTTTGCTCTCTCTGCCTGCTGCTGCTGCTGCTGCTGCTGCTGCTGCTGCGCCGTCGTTTCCGTCGTGTCCGCGTCTGTGTGCCCCCTGGCCGGCCGCCCCCCGGCCCGCCGTCCCTGGGGTTCTCTCGGCCCGCCCCTGGCGTGGGTTGCCCTGTCCTCCTCCCCTGCCTGCCCGTGCCCTGTGCCCGTGCCGTCGCTCCGTCGTGCCCGCCTCTGCGCGCCCCCCTGGCCTGCCGCCTCCCGGCTCTTCCGTCCCTGCGCTTTTCCCGGCCCGCGTCCTGGCGTGGGGTGCCCTTGCCTTCTCCCTCTCTCTTCCCCCCCCTCCCTCCTTGCCTTCTCGCCCCTTTGGGCTGCCCCTGCCCCCCCCCTTCCCGGCCCCGCGGCGCGCCCCCTTCCCCCGGCGGTCCGGGTCCGGCCCCGGCCCTCCGCTCCCCCCCCCGGCTTCTGCCGCGGTCCCCGCGGTCCGCCCGCGCTGGGCGCCTGCCGTCCCGCGGTCCTCGCCCCTTCCCGCGCGCCGCCCCGCCCCCGCCTCGTCCCCGCCTTCCCTGTTCCCCCCTCCCTCCCCGGCCCGCCGTTCTTGGCCCCCTGCCTGCGGTTCGGGGTGCGGCCGTCCCTGTCTGTGCCCGGCTCCTCTTCCCGTCTCCTCTTCCCGTCGCTGCGGCGCCCCGGTCGGCGGCCCCTTCCTGTTTGGTTCCGGTCGCTTCTGCGCCTTTTGGGGGCCCGCCTGCCGCCGCCGTCTCGCCGCCCTCCCCGGCTTTGCCCTCGCTGCCGCCCCCTTTCCTCCGGCCCCCGCCTTGCTTCGCTCCCGGTTTGTCTGGGCCCTTCTTCCCCCTCCGGCGCTGGCTCCGCGGTGGCTTTCTCCCCGCCCCTCCCTGCCCGGCCCGCCTGCCCCGCTCTGTGCCCCTCTGCCCCTCCCCCCCCCGCCCGCCGCCTTTCCCCGTGCCCTCCTCCGGCCTTCGCCCCTCCCGGGGCCCCTCTGGGCTTCCTGTTTCCCTCCTTTTTCGGCCTCTTTTCTCCCCGCCCCCCCCTTCCCCCCCCGCCCCTTTCTTCGTCCCTGCCCCCGTGGCCGGCCCCCGGCCTTCCCTCTTCCGCCTCCCTTTGCCCCCCCTTGGCGCTTGGTTTTTTGTTTTGTTTGGTTTTGTTTTGTTTGCCTCCCCCCCCCTCCTTTCCCCTTTTTCCCCGTTCTCCTTCTTCGGTTCCCCCCCCTTGTCCTGCCCCGGTCCCCTGGCCCGGCCCCCTCCGCCGGCCCGCCCCGCTGCTGCCCTGCCCGGGCCGCCGGGTGCCCTCCTCCCTTGTTTGCTGCCTGGGCGGCCCCGGGTTTTGCCCCCCTGCCCCTCCTCCGTTTCTCGGGTGCCCTTCGTGGCCCCTTCCCTTTCCCCTCCCCGCCGGTGGTCCCGGGCCCGCTGGCCTCCCCGTGCCCGCCGCCGGGCTGGGCCCGCCGGCCCGCGTTCCGGGTTCTGGCCCTTGGCCTTGCCGCGGCCCCTCGGCTGCTTGGGCCCCGCGCGGCTCTGCCCTTTCCCCCCGGGGTGGCGCGGTCCCGGCCTTGCGCCCCCGGCGCGGCCTTTCTGCGCCCGCCCGGTTGTGCCCCCGCGGGCGGCCTCCGTGGTTCCTGCTCCCCGCCGTCCCGTTCCCTGCCCTGTGGTCCGCCCCTCCGCCGCGCCCCCTGGCTGCCGCCCCTTGGGGCCCCGGCGCGCCCGCCGTGGGCGTTCCCCGCCGCCCCGGCGCCCCCCGCGCGGCCCCCGGGGCCGCCTCCCCCCCCCGCCGGCGCGCCCCCGCCCCGCGCCGCCCCGCCCCCGCCCTGCCCGCTCCCGGTGCCTTCCCCGCCGCCGTGGGGCTCCCGGCGCCCCCTGGGCCCGCCCCCCCTCCCCGCCCCCCCCGCTTCCCGCCCCGCGCCGCCCGGCTTCGCCCCGCCCGGGCGCGCTCCCGGTGCGCTGCCCCCTTCCCCCGGGCTCCCGGTGCGCCCCGCCCCCCGCCCGGTTCCCGGCGCGCCTCTGGGCCTCGCTCCCGCCGCCCGGTGCCCCGGGCGGCCCCTCCCTCCCGCCCCGCGGCCCTCCCCGCTGTCTCGCCTTCCGGGCTCCCCGCGGGCTCCGGCCCGGCCCGCCGCCCTGCCCTCGGCGGGCCCTGCTCTTCTCTCGCCCCGGCCCCCGTTGGTTTCCCCGGCCCCTTGCTTCCTTGGCCCCCGGCCCGCTGGTTCTTTTCCTCTGCCCTTCCCCCCTGCGCTCCTTCCCCCGCCTGCCTGGCCGCCCGCCCCCCCCTCCCCGCCCCCCGGCTCCCCGCCCTCTTTTCCCTCTCCGGCGGCCCCCTGGCCGCTGTCTTGTCTTGTCTGTCTGGCTTGCTGTCTGTGTCCGTGTGCGCCTTGTGCTTTTTGCTCCTCGTGCTCCCGTTCTGCGTTCTTCTTTCCCTGGTCTCCCGCCCCGGCCGCCCTTGCCCCCCCTGCTTCCCCTCCCCGCCCCTTTGCCCTCCGGGCCTGTCCGCGTCCCGTGCCCTGGGCCCTCGTCCCTCTGCCCTCTCTCGTCGTTTTGTTTTTGCTCCTCTCCTGTCGCCCTGTCTCCGCGTCCTCCCCTGCCGCCCCCTGTTCCTCGTGCCTCGGTTTGTTCTCCGGTCCCTTGCTCTCTCGTTCTCTCTGTCCCCGCTTGTCCCCCGCCCGTCCCTCGCCCGCCCCGGCCCCCGCCCCCTTCCCTGTGCTCTGCGCTTTTCGCTCCCCTCTGCCCCCTCCTTCCCTCGCCCCTCTCTGCCTCTGCGCGTCTTGCTTGCCGGCCGCGGCGCCGGGGCCGCCCGCGGCTCCGCTGGTTGGCTGGCCTCCCTGCTTCGCTGGCCCTGCGTTTGCGCCCGCCCCTGGCGTTGGTGCTGGCCCCGGCCGCCCCGCGTCCTGCCGGCCCCGGGGTCCCCCGCGTCCGCCCCGCCTGCGCCCCTGCCCTGCCCTGCCCCTCCCCTCGTTTCTCCCGGTGTTTTGGTTCCCCGCGTTTCTCTCCTGTGCTCCCCTCCGTGCCGCCCGTGTCCTGCCGCGCTGGGTCCTTTCCCCTCCCTTCCCGTTCTGCCCCCTTCCCGCCTTGCCCGGCCCTCCCTTTTCCCCCCCCCCGCGCTTTTTGCCTCTCCCCTCCGCGTGTCTGGCCCCTCCTGCCCTGTGCCCCGTCCGCCCGCCCTTTTTTTTTGTTTTGTTTGGTTCTGCTCTTGGGTGTGTGTGTGTGTGTGTGTGTGTGTGTGTGTGTGTGCGTGCGTGCGGGGGCGGGGCGGGGCGCTCCTCTCCCTGCTCGGTCTGTTCCCCCCTCTGTCGCCTGCCCCTCTCCCCGTCCGTTCTTGGTTGCTGCCGGGCCCTGTCTGCCTTGGTCTTCCCCGCCGGTCTGTGGCCTGCCCTCGCCTTTTCTGCCGGCCCCCGCCGTCGTTCTTTCTTCCCGGTGGCCGTTTCCGGCTGGGCGCCGCCCCGGCCTGGGTCCCGCCTGGGCTCCGGCGGTTGTCGGGCCCGTGGCCCCCCCGCCCCGCGTGTTGTGCCTCGCCCCCGGTTTCTTGCGCGGTTGCCCTGCCTTTGCTCCTGGCTTTTCCGTTTCTTTCCCTCTTCCGTGCTCTCTTCTCGGTTGCCCTCGCCGCGCCCTCTTTTGTTCGCTTTGGCTCCGTGGCGCCGTCTTGCTTCCCGGTGCCTTGTGTGCTCCTCCCTGCCTGTTCTCCCCCCTTTTGCTCTCTCTGCCCTGCTGCTGCTGCTGCTGCTGCTGCTGCTGCGTCGTTTCCGTCGTGTCCGCGTCTGTGTGCCCCCCTGGCCGGCCGCCCCCCGGCCCCGCCGTCCCTGGGGTTCTCTCGGCCCGCCCCCTGGCGTGGGTTGCCCTGTCCTCCTCCCCTGCCTGCCCGTGCCCTGTGCCCGTGCCGTCGCTCCGTCGTGCCCGCCTCTGCGCGCCCCCTGGCCTGCCGCCTCCCCGGCTCTTCCGTCCCTGCGCTTTTCCCGGCCCGCGTCCTGGCGTGGGGTGCCCTTGCCTTCTCCCCTCTCTCTTCCCCCGCCTGCCTCCCTCCTTGCCTTCTCGCCCCTTTGGGCTGCCCCTGCCCCCCCGCCTTCCCGGCCCCCGGCGCGCCCCCTTCCCCCGGCGGTCCGGGTCCGGCCCCGGCCTCCCCGCTCCCCCCCCCCGGCTTCTGCCGCGGTCCCCCGCGGTCCGCCCGCGCTGGGCGCCTGCCGTCCCGCGGTCCTCGCCCCTTCCCGCGCGCCGCCCGCCCCCGCCTCGTCCCCCGCCTTCCCTGTTCCCCCCCTCCTCCCCGGCCCGCCGTTCTTGGCCCCCTGCCTGCGGTTCGGGGTGCGGCCGTCCCTGTCTGTGCCCGGCTCCTCTTCCCGTCTCCTCTTCCCGTCGCTGCGGCGCCCCGGTCGGCGGCCCCCTTCCTGTTTGGTTCCGGTCGCTTCGCGCCTTTTGGGGGCCCCGCCCTGCCGCCCGCGTCTCGCCGCCCTCCCCGGCTTTGCCCCTCGCTGCCGCCCCCCTTTCCTCCGGCCCCCCGCCTTGCTTCGCTCCCGGTTTGTCTGGGCCCTTCTTCCCCCTCCGGCGCTGGCTCCGCGGTGGCTTTCTCCCCCGCCCTCCCTGCCCCGGCCCCGCCTGCCCCGCTCTGTGCCCCTCTGCCCCCTCCCCCCTCCCCGCCCGCCGCCTTTCCCCGTGCCCTCCTCCGGCCTTCGCCCCCTCCCGGGGCCCCTCTGGGCTTCCTGTTTCCCTCCTTTTTCGGCCTCTTTTCTCCCCCCGCCCCCCCCTTCCCCCCCGCCCCTTTCTTCGTCCCTGCCCCGTGGCCGGCCCCCGGCCTTCCCTCTTCCGCCCTCCCTTTGCCCCCCTTGGCGCTTGGTTTTTTGTTTTGTTTGGTTTTGTTTTGTTTGCCTCCCCCCCCTCCTTTCCCCTTTTCCCCGTTCTCCTTCTTCGGTTCCCCCCCCTTGTCCTGCCCCGGTCCCCCTGGCCCGGCCCCCTCCGCCGGCCCGCCCCCGCTGCTGCCCTGCCCGGGCCGCCGGGTGCCCTCCTCCCTTGTTTGCTGCCTGGGCGGCCCCCGGGTTTTGCCCCCCCTGCCCCCTCCTCCGTTTCTCGGGTGCCCTTCGTGGCCCCTTCCCTTTCCCCTCCCCGCCGGTGGTCCCGGGCCCGCTGGCCTCCCCCGTGCCCGCCGCCGGGCTGGGCCCGCCGGCCCGCGTTCCGGGTTCTGGCCCTTGGCCTTGCCGCGGCCCCTCGGCTGCTTGGGCCCGCGCGGCTCTGCCCTTTCCGCCCGGGGTGGCGCGGTCCCGGCCTTGCGCCCCGGCGCGGCCTTTCTGCGCCCGCCCGGTTGTGCCCCCGCGGGCGGCCTCCGTGGTTCCCTGCTCCCCGCCGTCCCCGTTCCCTGCCCTGTGGTCCGCCCCCTCCGCCGCGCCCCTGGCTGCCGCCCTTGGGGCCCCCGGCGCGCCCGCCGTGGGCGTTCCCCGCCGCCCCGGCGCCCCCGCGCGGCCCCCGGGGCCGCCCTCCCCCCCCCCGCCCGGCGCCGCCCCGCCCCGCGCCGCCCCGCCCCTGCCCTGCTCCCGGTGCCTTCCCCGCCGCCGTGGGGCTCCCCGGCGCCCCCTGGGCCCGCCCCCCTCCCCGCCCCGCCCCCCCGCCCGCGCCGCCCGGCTTCGCCCCGCCCCGGGCGCGCTCCCGGTGCGCTGCCCCCTTCCCCCGGGCTCCCGGTGCGCCCCGCCCCCCGCCCGGTTCCCGGCGCGCCTCTGGGCCTCGCTCCCGCCGCCCGGTGCCCGGGCGGCCCTCCCTCCCGCCCCCGCGGCCCTCCCCGCTGTCTCGCCTTCCGGGCTCCCCCGCGGCTCCGGCCCGGCCCGCCGCCCTGCCCTCGGCGGGCCCTGCTCTTCTCTCGCCCCGGCCCCGTTGGTTTCCCCGGCCCCTTGCTTCCTTGGCCCCCGGCCCGCTGGTTCTTTTCCTCTGCCCTTCCCCCCGCGCTCCTTCCCCCGCCTGCCTGGCCGCCCGCCCCCCCCCCTCCCCCGCCCCCCGGCTCCCCGCCCTCTTTTCCCTCTCCGGCGGCCCCTGGCCGCTGTCTTGTCTTGTCTGTCTGGCTTGCTGTCTGTGTCCGTGTGCGCCTTGTGCTTTTTGCTCCTCGTGCTCCCGTTCTGCGTTCTTCTTTCCCTGGTCTCCCGCCCCGGCCGCCCTTGCCCCCCCCTGCTTCCCCTCCCCGCCCCTTTGCCCTCCGGGCCTGTCCGCGTCCCGTGCCCTGGGCCCTCGTCCCTCTGCCCTCTCTCGTCGTTTTGTTTTTGCTCCTCTCCTGTCGCCCTGTCTCCGCGTCCTCCCCTGCCGCCCCCCTGTTCCTCGTGCCTCGGTTTGTTCTCCGGTCCCTTGCTCTCTCGTTCTCTCTGTCCCCGCTTGTCCCCCGCCCGTCCCTCGCCCGCCCGGCCCCCGCCCCCTTCCCTGTGCTCTGCGCTTTTCGCTCCCCTCTGCCCCTCCTTCCCCTCGCCCCTCTCTGCCTCTGCGCGTCTTGCTTGCCGGCCGCGGCGCCGGGGCCGCCCGCGGCTCCGCTGGTTGGCTGGCCTCCCTGCTTCGCTGGCCCTGCGTTTGCGCCCGCCCCTGGCGTTGGTGCTGGCCCCGGCCGCCCCGCGTCCTGCCGGCCCCGGGGTCCCCCGCGTCCGCCCCGCCTGCGCCCCTGCCCTGCCCTGCCCCTCCCTCGTTTCTCCCGGTGTTTTGGTTCCCCGCGTTTCTCTCCTGTGCTCCCCTCCGTGCCGCCCGTGTCCTGCCGCGCTGGGTCCTTTCCCCTCCCTTCCCGTTCTGCCCCCTTCCCGCCTTGCCCGGCCCTCCCTTTTCCCCCCCCCCGCGCTTTTTGCCTCTCCCCTCCGCGTGTCTGGCCCCCTCCTGCCCTGTGCCCCGTCCGCCCGCCCTTTTTTTTGTTTTGTTTGGTTCTGCTCTTGGGTGTGTGTGTGTGTGTGTGTGTGTGTGTGTGTGTGCGTGCGTGCGGGGGCGGGGCGGGGCGCTCCTCTCCCTGCTCGGTCTGTTCCCCTCTGTCGCCTGCCCCTCTCCCCGTCCGTTCTTGGTTGCTGCCGGGCCCTGTCTGCCTTGGTCTTCCCCGCCGGTCTGTGGCCTGCCCTCGCCTTTTCTGCCGGCCCCCGTCGTTCTTTCTTCCCGGTGGCCGTTTCCGGCTGGGCGCCGCCCCGGCCTGGGTCCCGCCTGGGCTCCGGCGGTTGTCGGGCCCGTGGCCCCCCGCCCCGCGTGTTGTGCCTCGCCCCCGGTTTCTTGCGCGGTTGCCCTGCCTTTGCTCCTGGCTTTTCCGTTTCTTTCCCTCTTCCGTGCTCTCTTCTCGGTTGCCCTCGCCCGCCCTCTTTTGTTCGCTTTGGCTCCGTGGCGCCGTCTTGCTTCCCGGTGCCTTGTGTGCTCCTCCCTGCCTGTTCTCCCCCTTTTGCTCTCTCTGCCCTGCTGCTGCTGCTGCTGCTGCTGCTGCTGCTCGTTTCCGTCGTGTCCGCGTCTGTGTGCCCCCTGGCCGGCCGCCCCCCGGCCCCGCCGTCCTGGGGTTCTCTCGGCCCGCCCCTGGCGTGGGTTGCCCTGTCCTCCTCCCCTGCCTGCCCGTGCCCTGTGCCCGTGCCGTCGCTCCGTCGTGCCCGCCTCTGCGCGCCCCCTGGCCTGCCGCCTCCCCGGCTCTTCCGTCCCTGCGCTTTTCCCGGCCCGCGTCCTGGCGTGGGGTGCCCTTGCCTTCTCCCTCTCTCTTCCCGCCTGCCTCCCTCCTTGCCTTCTCGCCCCCTTTGGGCTGCCCTGCCCCCCCGCCTTCCCGGCCCCGCGGCGCGCCCCCCTTCCCCCGGCGGTCCGGGTCCGGCCCCCGGCCCTCCCCGCTCCCCCCCCCGGCTTCTGCCGCGGTCCCCCGCGGTCCGCCCGCGCTGGGCGCCTGCCGTCCCGCGGTCCTCGCCCCTTCCCGCGCGCCGCCCCCGCCCTCGTCCCCCGCCTTCCCTGTTCCCCCCCCTCCCTCCCCGGCCCGCCGTTCTTGGCCCCCCTGCCTGCGGTTCGGGGTGCGGCCGTCCCTGTCTGTGCCCGGCTCCTCTTCCCGTCTCCTCTTCCCGTCGCTGCGGCGCCCCGGTCGGCGGCCCCTTCCTGTTTGGTTCCGGTCGCTTCTGCGCCTTTTGGGGGCCCGCCCTGCCGCCCGCGTCTCGCCGCCCTCCCCGGCTTTGCCCTCGCTGCCGCCCCCCTTTCCTCCGGCCCCCGCCTTGCTTCGCTCCCGGTTTGTCTGGGCCCTTCTTCCCCTCCGGCGCTGGCTCCGCGGTGGCTTTCTCCCCCGCCCCTCCCTGCCCCGGCCCCGCCTGCCCCGCTCTGTGCCCTCTGCCCCCTCCCCCCTCCCCGCCCGCCGCCTTTCCCCGTGCCCTCCTCCGGCCTTCGCCCCTCCCGGGGCCCCTCTGGGCTTCCTGTTTCCCTCCTTTTTCGGCCTCTTTTCTCCCCCCCGCCCCCCCCCCTTCCCCCCCCCCGCCCCTTTCTTCGTCCCCTGCCCCGTGGCCGGCCCCGGCCTTCCCTCTTCCGCCCTCCCTTTGCCCCCCTTGGCGCTTGGTTTTTTGTTTTGTTTGGTTTTGTTTTGTTTGCCTCCCCCCCCTCCTTTCCCTTTTTCCCCGTTCTCCTTCTTCGGTTCCCCCCCCCCTTGTCCTGCCCCCGGTCCCCTGGCCCGGCCCCCTGCCGGCCCGCCCCCGCTGCTGCCCTGCCCGGGCCGCCGGGTGCCCTCCTCCCTTGTTTGCTGCCTGGGCGGCCCCCGGGTTTTGCCCCCTGCCCCCTCCTCCGTTTCTCGGGTGCCCTTCGTGGCCCCTTCCCTTTCCCCTCCCCGCCGGTGGCCCGGGCCCGCTGGCCTCCCCGTGCCCGCCGCCGGGCTGGGCCCGCCCGGCCCGCGTTCCGGGTTCTGGCCCTTGGCCGGCTGCCCCGCCCGCTCGGGCCGCCCCTGCCCTGGCCGGCTGGCCCCGCCCTGCTTCTGGCCCTTTGCGGCCCGCGGGCCCTTGCCCCCTGCTGGGCTGGGCCCGGGCCGGGTCCCCGCCTTGCCCCCTCGCCCCTTCGTCGGGTGCCTGGGTTTCCCCCCGGTGGCCGCCCCGGCCGCCCCCCGGGCGGCGGGCCCCTGCTGCCCTTTCCTGGCCGCCTCTGTGGCTGTCCTGCTGCGGGGGCCTTTCCCTGGGGCCCGTGTGCCGTCCCCGTTTGGTGTTTTGGCCCCGCCTCCTTCGCCCGTGTCCCCTTTTCCCTGCTGTGGTGGTTTGCTTCCCCCCCCCCCCCCCCCCCGCTCCCCGTTTTTTGCCCCTTTCGGTCTTCCTCTTGCCGGCCTGTGTTCCTTCCCCTGTGGCCTTGTCCGCCGCCCTGTGCGGGTTTTTTTTTTTTTCCTTTGTTTTTTGTTTTTCTTTTTTTTTTCGCCCCGCTTCCGCCCCTGCGGGCCCCCGGCCGCCCCGCGGTGCCCCTGTCGTTTGGCGCCGGCCTTCGGCGGTCCCTTGGCCCTGCTGCTGGCTGTGCGGGGGGGCGGGGGCCGCTGTGCCCCGCGCTGTGCCGGCTTGTCCTTTGCCTGGCTGTTCTTTGTCGCCCTCCCCTCGGCGCCCTCTCCTGCTGTGTCCGCCTTTCCCCGCCCCCCTTGCGCTCCGCCCTGCGTTTTTTCCTTCGGCCCTGTTGGTCTTCCGCGCTGTTCCCCGCCTGTGTCTTTCGGCTCGCCTCTGGCTTCCGGTCGGTTCCCCCCCGGCTCCGCCGCGCCCTGCCCCCCCGTCCGTTTTCCTCCTCCCTTGTTCTCCTCCTCTCCGTTCCGCGTCTCCTTTCCGCGTCTCCTGGCCCCTCCCTGTCCTGCCTCCCCCCTCTCCGTCCTGTGTTCCCGCCCTTCTGTCCGTTTCTTTCTTTGTTTTGGGTCCCCTTGCCTTCGTTTTGCCTCTGCTGGGTCTTTGCTGCTCGCTGGCCGTTGCTCGGCCCTCTGGCCTGCCGTCTCCCCTCTCTGCTGCCCTCTTGTTGCCCTCTGCCGCCTCCTGGTTGGTGGGCGCTTGTTCGTTCCTTGTTCCTTCCCCGGCCCTCCTGTGGTCCGTGTTTTCTCTCCTCTGTGGCCTGGTCCGGGTGGGTGGTCCTTGGCCTCCCCCCCGCCCCTCCTCCGACCCCTTTTTCCCGGGTTCTCCGGCTCGGCGCCGGCCCTGGCCCCCCCTCCCGTCCTCTTGCCTGGCCCCTCCCCTGGCCGGCGGCGCCTGGTCGGCTGCCGTCCCTGGGGTCGCTCCGCGTCGGCCCCGCCTGCGCGCCTTCCCTTTCCCTTTTCCCTTTCCTGCCTTGGCGCCGGCCCTGGCCCCCCCTCCCGTGTTCTTGCCTGGCGCCTCCCCGGGCCGGGGGCGCCTGGTGGGCTGCCGTCTCTGGGGTCGCCCCGCGTCGGCCCCGCCTGCCGCGCCTTCGCCGCCGCCGCCGCCGCCCTCTCCCCGCGCCCTCCCCGGGTTTCGCCCCGTCCGGTCGGCTCCCCCCGTCCCCGTGCCGCCCTCCTTCTCCCCTTCGCCCCCGCTCCCCCGCTTTCTCTTCTCCCCCTCGCCGCGCTCCCGGCCGCGGTCCCGCCCTTCCCCTCCCTTCGCCCCGGCCGTTCCCCCTCTCCCGCCCCTTGTGCTCGGCCCCCCTCTTTTCTGGGGGTCCCCTTTCCCTCCCCCTCCTGCTCCCCTTCTGTCCCCTTCCTTTGCTTCTCCCCTCCTGCCCCTGCCCCTGGCCGCCCGCCCGCCGTCGTTTTCCTTCCGCCCCTGCGCTTTCCTGCCCCCTCCCTTCTTTTCCTCCCCCGTCCTCCCTTTCCCTTCCGCCCCCGCCCTGCCTTTTCTCTTGGCCTTCGCCCGCTTGGTGCCCCTCCCTCTCCGTGCTCGTCGCGCCCCTCCCCTCCCCCGCCCGCCCGCCCCCCCCCCCCCCCCCGCTCCGCCCCCCCCCCCTTGCTTTCTTCCGTTTCCCCTGTCCGGCTGGTGCCCGCCCCTCTTCTTGGCTCGTCCCCCTCTTTTGTTTCTGTGTCCCCGGGCGGTCCTTTCCCGGCGTGCCTGTTTCCGCCCTTTCCTTTCTTTGGCCCTGCCCCCGCTCTTCCGTCCCCTGTCGTCCCTTCGTTTCGCCCCGGCTCGCCCCTCGGGTCCCCCCCCCTGGCGCCCCGCTTGTCTGTTCCGTTCCGTTCCGTGGCTCCGTCGTGTCTGCCT
>NW_020190670.1:0-15584 GCF_002263795.3 Bos taurus
TCCCCTTCAGCAACCAAGAACTGCTTTTATCATTGGCTTCGAGAACAAAATAAGAAAAAAAAAAAAAAAAAAAAAAATAAAAAAAAAAAAAAAAAAAAAAAAAAAAAAGGGGGGGGGGGGGGGGGGGGGGGGGGCAAGAAAAAAAAAAAAAAGGAAAAAAGAAAAAAGAAAGGGGGATTTCCTCTTGGGGGGGAAAAAAAAAAGGCCCCAAATTGGCATAACCATAAAAATTTAAGAGCTTGGAAAAAAAAAGGGTTAAAGGCCGCAATCAAAGGAATTCCAGTTCCCCAGCAGGCTGCCTTATAAAAATCATTGGGAAACTTCAACCCCTCTTTGAGGAAATCATAAATGGCCTGCCTTTTCCAGCCTGGCAAATAATCAATAAGTAGATTTTGAAAAGCCAAGGGCCAGAGGATATTACGCCCAGCCAGCAGGTGGTCCGAATGTAAATTGTCCCCAAAGGGATAAGTATTGAACCGAAAAGCGTCAGATAAGGAAATTCGGTCGCCTAAAAGCTTCGAGCTGGGCAAAATTATGGCGAGTTATAGCAGATGAGCAAGAGACCTAAGTAATCAACACACGCTCAGCAGGCCCCGCCTGATTCGTACGTTGGACTGAGCCAATGATGTCGATGGCACTGTGTTGCGAGAACTTGGCTGTGTGGATGGAATCCAACACCCCTGATGCAACGGTGACTTGTATCGATCGGGCCACGACGTGGATTTCCAGTATTGATGAGATGAAAACACCTGCTGATCATGCACTGATCACGTGGCTGATCATGCACTGATCACGTGACTGATCATGCACTGATCATCTGGCTGATCATGCACTGATACCGTGACTGAGCATGGACTGATCACATGACTATCATGTAGTGATCACGTGACTTAATGGCGCTGATCATGTGACTGATCATGCGCTGATCATGTTTGCTATCATACACTGATCATGTGCCTCTGGAGGCAATAAACAAAGAGCTGAGTAGGCACAATCAAAACAGTCAGCAGGCAAATAATCATGGAATCAGCTGTGAGGAATCATGGGCTCAGCTGGCAATAATCAAGCTGCTGAGCAGGCAGGAATTACGCACCACAGCTGGCAATTGTCAAGCAGATGACAGGCAAGGAATCGTGCAGCTCAGCTGGCAATCGACAAGCAGATGAGCAGACAGTAATCACGCAGCTCAGCAGCCCTGATCACGTGACTGAGCATGCACTTTCATGTGGTGACACTTCACTGCTGATCATGACTGATCACGTGGCACTATCAGTTGCACTGTATCATGGCTTCATGCTGCTCACGGGTGATCATGCATGTTCACGTGCAACCATGTACTGTACGTGACGGATCATGCACTGATCACGTAATTGATCCTGCACGATCACGTGGCTATCATGCACTGATCACGTGGCTGATCACACATGTATCACGTGGACTGATCATGCACTGATCACGTGGCTCTCATTCACTGATCACGTGGCTATCATGCACTATACGGATATGATGCACTGATCACGTGGCATCTGCACTGAATATGCACTGATCACGTGGCTGACACACACTTATCACATGACTGATCATGCCCTGATCAGTGACTATCATGCACTATCACGTGGGCTATCATGCACTGATCACGTGGCTGATCATGCAATGATCACGTAGCTACCATTACTGGTCACGTGACTGATCATTGACACAGATCACGATAAATGATCGATGCGACTGTTCACGTGAACCTGATCATGGTAGTGATCACGTGTGACTGATCATGCACTGATCACGTGGCTACTCATGCTCTGGCTCAACGTGGTGATCATGCAATGATCACGTGAGGCCAACCAATGTCTTGGTCTTCGTGACTGATCATGCACTGATCACGTAATTGATCCTGCACTGATCACTTGGCTCATCACGCACTGATCCAGTGGCTGATCACACACGTATCATGTGACTGATCATGTACAGATCACGTGACTAATCATGAAGTGATCACGTGGCTATCCTGCACTGATCACGTGGGTATCATGCAGTGATCACGTGGCTGATCACACACGTATCACGTGACTGATCATGCACTGATCACGTGGCTATCAATGCACTGCTTCACGTGGCTGATCATGGAATGAATCACTCAGCTACCATGTTACTGGTCACATGACTGATCATGCACTGATCACGTAATTGATCATGCACTGATCACCTGGCTTATCATGCATTGATCATGTGACTGATCATGTGCTGATCATGTTTGGTGTCACACCACTGATCATGTGCCTCTGGAGGCAAAGAACATAGAGCTGAGTAGGCCGGAAACAGTCAGCAGGCTATAATCATGGAACTCAGCTCTGAGAAATCATGCTGCTCAGCTGGAAATAATCAAATAGATGAGCAGGAAGGAATTACTCAGCACAGGTGGCAATTGTCAAGGAGATGGCAGGCAGGAAATCGTGCAGCTCAGCTGGCAATTGTCAAGCAGATGAGCAGACAGTAATCACGCAGCTCAGCAGGCCCTGATCACGTGACTGAGCAAGCACTGTTCACATGGCTGATCACAACACCTATCACGTGACTGATCATGCACTGATCACGTGGCTTCTCATGAACTGATCACGTGATTGCGCATGCACTGATCACGTAATAGTATGCACTGATCACGTGGCTATCATGCACTGATGACGTGGCTGATCATGCACTGATCACATGACTGATCATCCACTGATCAGTTGGCTATCATGCACTGATTACTTGGCTGATCATACACTGATCATGTGACTGATCATGCACTGATCACGTAGCTATCTTGCACTGATAACTTGGCTGATCATGCACTCATCACGGGACTGATCGTGCACTGATCAAGGTGCTATCATGCATTGATTACATGACTCCACATGCACTGATCACGTGGCTGAAATGCACTGTTCACATGGCTGGTCACACACCTGTCACGTGACTGATCATGCACTGATCACGTTTCACTCATGCACTGATCACGTGGCTGATCATCTCTGCTCACATAACTGATCATGCACACATCACGTGACTATCTTGCACTGCTCACGTGGCTGGTCATGCAATGATCACGTAGCTACCATATACTGGCCACGTGACTGATCATGCACAGATCACGTAAATGATCATGCACTCTTCACGTGACTGATCATGTACTGATCACGTGACTGGTCATGCACTGATCACGTGGCTATCATGCCCTGCTCACGTGGCTGATCATGCAATGATCACGTAGAAACCATGTACTGGTCACGTGACTGATCATGCACTGATCACGTAATTGATCATGCACTGATCACCTGGCTTATCATGCATTGATCATGGGACTGATCATGCGCTGATCATGTTTGCTATCATACACTGATCATGTGCCTCTGAAGGCAATAAACAAAGAGCTGAGTAGGCAGGAATCAGTCAGCAGGCAATAATCATGGAACTCAGCTCTGAGAAATCATGCTGCTCAGCTGGAAATAATCAAGCAGCTCAGCAGGCAGGAATTACGCGGCACAGGTGGCAATTGTCAAGGAGATGACAGGCAGGTATCGTGCAGCTCAGCTGGCAATTGTCAAGCAGATGAGCAGACAGTAATCGCGCAGCTCAGCAGGCCCTGATCACGTGGCTGAGCATGCTCTGTTCACGTGGCTGATCACACACCTATCACGTGACTGATCATGCACTGATCACGTGGCTCTCATGCACTGATGAAGTGGCTGATCATGCACTGATCATGTAATTGTATGCACTGCTCACGTGGCTATCATGGACTGATGACATGGCTGATCATGCACTGATCACGTAGCTATCTTGCACTGATCACTTGGCTGATCATACACTCATTACGGGACTGATCATGCACTGATCACAGCGCTATCATGCATTGATTACATGACTCCACATGCACTGATCACGTGGATGATCATACACTGATCACGTGACTGATCATGCACTGATCACGTGACTGACCATGCACTGATCACGTGATTGATCATGCTCTGATGAGTTGGCAATCATGCAATGATTACTTGGCTGATCATACACTGATCACGTGACTGATCATGCTCTCATCATCTGGCTATCATGCACTCATTACCTGGCTATCGTGCACTGATCACCTGGTTGATCATACACTGATCACGAGACTGATCATGCACTGATCACTTCTATATCATGCACTGATCACATGACTGCCCATGCACTGATCACGTGGATGATCATACACTGATCTTGTGACAGATCATGCAGTGATCACGTGGCTATCATGCACTGATCAAGCGGCTGATCATACTCTGCTCCTGAAACTGATCATGCACTGATCACGTGGCTGATCATGCAATGATCACGTAGCTACCATGTACTAGTCACGTGAGTGATCATGCACTGATCACGTAATTGATCATGCACTGATCAGGTGACCTATCATGCACTGTTCACGTTACTGATCATGCACTGATCACGTGACTGATCATGCACTGATCACGTGGCTATCATGCACTGATCACTTGGCTGGTCATACACTGATCACATGCCTGGTCATGCACAGATTACGTGACTAAACATGAACTGATCACGTAGCTATCATGCACTGATCACCTGGCTGATCATGCACTGATAACGTGACTGATCATGCACTGATCACGTGGCTATCATGCACTGATCCCTTGGCTGGTCATACACTGATCACATGACTGATCATGCACTGTTCACGTGACTGATCATGTACTGATCACGTGACTGATCATGCACTGATCACGTAATTGATCATGCACTATTCACGTGGCTGATCATGCAATGATCACGTGACTGACCATGCACTGATCACGTGACTGATCATCCACTGATCAGTTGGCTATCATGCACTGATTACTTGGCTGATCATACACTGATCACGTTTCTGATAATGCACTGATCATCTGGCTATCATGCACTCATTACCTGGCTATCGTGCACTGATCACGTGGTTGATCATACATTGATCACGAGACTGATCATGCACTGATCACGTCTATATCATGCACTGATCACATGACTGCCCATGCACTGATCACCCGGATGATCATACAGTGATCATGTGACAGATCATGCACTGATCACGTGGCTATCATGCACTGCTCACGTGGCTGTTCATGCAGTGATCACGTAGCTACCATGTACTGGTCACGTGAGTGATCATGCACTGATCACGTAATTGATCATGCACTGATCAGGTGACTTATCATGCACTGTTCACATGAGTGATCATGCACTGATCACGTGACTGATCATGCACTGATCATGCGGCTGATCATGCACTGATCACGTGGCTGAACATGCACTGTTCACGTGGCTGATCACACACCTGTCACGTGACATATCATGCACTGATCACGTGGCACTCATGCAGTGATCACGAGGCTGATCATACTCTGCTCACGTAACTCATCATGCACACATCATGTGGATATCATGCACTGCTCACGTGGTTCGTCATGGAATGATCACGAAGCTACCATATACTGGTCACGTGACTGATGATGCACAGATAACGTAAATGATCATGCACTGTTCACGTGACTGATCATGTACTGATCACGTGACTGATCATGTACTGATCACGTGACTGATAATGCACTGATCACGTGGCTATCATGCTCTGCTCAGGTGGCTGATCATGCAACGATCACGTAGCAACCATGTACTGGTCTCGTGACTGATCATGCATTTATCACCTAATTGATCCTGCACTGATCACGTGGCTCATCACGCACTGATCCGGTGGCTGATCACACACGTATCATGTGACTGATCATGTACAGATCAAGTGACTAATCATGAAGTGATCACGTGGCTATCCTGCACTGATCACGTGGATATCATGCACTGATCACGTGGCTGATCACACACGTATCATGTGACTGATCACGCACTGATCACGTGGCTATCATGCACAGATCACGTGGCTGATCATGCAATGATCACGTAGCTACCATGCACTGGTCACGTGACTGATCATGCACTGATCACGTGGCTATCATGCACTGCTCACGTGGCTGATCATGGAATGATCACGCAGCTACCATGTACTGGTCTCATGACTGATCATGCACTGATCACGTAATTGATCATGCACTGATCACCTGGCTTATCATGCATTGATCATGTGACTGATCATGTGCTGATCATGTTTGGTGTCACACACTGATCATGTGCCTCTGGAGGCAAAGAACATAAAGCTGAGTAGGCAGGAAACAGTCAGCAGGCTATAATCATGGAACTCAGCTCTGAGAAATCATGCTGCTCAGCTGGAAATAATCAAATAGATGAGCAGGCAGGAATTACTCAGCACAGGTGGCAATTGTCAAGGAGATGGCAAGCAGGAATCGTGCAGCTCAGCTGGCAATTGTCAAGCAGATGAGCAGACAGGAATCACGCAGCTCAGCAGGCCCTGATCACGTGACTCAGCATGCACTGTTCACATGGTTGATCACACACCTATCACGTGACTGATCATGCACTGATCACGTGGCCCTCATGCACTGATCACGTGATTGCGCATGCACTGATCACGTAATAGTATGCACTGATCACGTGGCTATCATGCACTGATGACGTGGCTGATCATGCACTTATCATATGACTGATCATGCACTGATCACGTAGCTATCTTGCACTGATCACTTGGCTGATCATGCACTCATCACGGGACTGATCGTGCACTGATCAAGGTGCTATCATGCATTGATTACATGACTCCACATGCACTGATCACGTGGATGATCATGCACTGATCACGTGACTGATCATGCACTTATCAAGTGGCCCTCATGCACTGATCACGTGGCTTATCATGTATTGATCATGTAGCTACCATGTACCGGTCACGTGACCGATCATACACCCATCAGGTGACTGATCATGCACTGATCACGTGGCTATCATGCACTGTTCACGTGGCTGATCATACACTGATCACCTGCCTCGTCATGCACAGATCAGGTGACTAATCATGAACTGATTATGTAGCTATCATGTACTGATCACCTGGCTGATCATGCACTGATCACGTGGCTATCATGCAAGGTTCACGTGGCTACCATTCACTGATCACGTGGCTGATCATGCACTGATACCGTGACTGAGCATGGACTGATCACATGACTATCATGTAGTGATCACGTGACTTAATGGCGCTGATCATGTGACTGATCATGCGCTGATCATGTTTGCTATCATACACTGATCATGTGCCTCTGGAGGCAATAAACAAAGAGCTGAGTAGGCACAAATCAAACAGTCAGCAGGCAATAATCGTGGAACTCAGCTGTGAGGAATCATGCTGCTCAGCTGGCAATAATCAAGCAGCTGAGCAGGCAGGAATTACGCAGCACAGCTGGCAATTGTCAAGCAGATGACAGGCAGGAATCGTGCAGCTCAGCTGGCAATTGTCAAGCAGATGACAGGCAGGAATCATGCAGCTCAGCTGGCAATTGTCAAGCAGATGAGCAGACAGTAATCATGCAGCTCAGCAGGCCCTGATCACGTGACTGAGCATGCACTGTTCACCTGGCTGATCATACACTGATCACGTGATTGCTCATACACTGATCACTTGGATATCATGCACTGATCACGTGGCTGATCATACACTGTTCACATGTCTGACCATGCACTGATCACGTGGCTGATCATACACTGCTCACGTAACTGATCATGCACTGATCGCGTAATTGATCATGCACTGATCACGTGGCTGATCATGCAATGATCACGTGACTGACCATGCACTGATCACGTGACTGATCATCCACTGATCACTTGGCTGATCATACACTGATCACGTGACTGATAATGCACTGATCATCTGGCTATCATGCACTCATTACCTGGCTATCGTGCACTGATCACGTGGTTGATCATACACTGATCACGAGACTGATCATGCACTGATCACGTCTATATCATGCACTGATCACATGACTGCCCATGCACTGATAACGTGGATGATCATACAGTTATCATGTGACAGATCATGCAGTGATCACATGGCTATCATGCACTGATCAAGTGGCTGATCATACTCTGTCCCGAAAATGATCATGCACTGATCACGTGGCTATCATGCACTGCTGACGCGGCTGATCATGCAATGATCACGTAGCTACCATGTACTGGTCACGTGATGATCATGGACTGATCACGTAATTGATCATGCACTGATCATGTGGCTGATCATGCACTGTTCACGTGAGTGATCATGCACTGATCACGTGAATGATCATGCACTGACCTCGTGGCTATCATGCACGGCTCACGTGGCTGATCATGCAATGATCACCTAGCTACCATGTACTGGTCACGTGACTGATCATGCACTGATCACGTAATTGATCATGCACTGATCATGTGGCTGATCATGCACTGATCACGTGGCAGATCATACACTGATCACGTGACTGATCATGCACTGATCACGTGACTGATCTTGCACTGATCACGTGGCTATCATGCACTGATCTCTTGGCTGGTCATACACTGATCACGTGCCTGGTCATGCACAGATTACATGACTGATCATGCACTGAACACGTGACTGATCATGCACTGATGACGTGGCTATCATGCACGACTCACGTCGCTGATCATGCAATGATCATGTAGCTACCATGTACCGGTCAGGTGACTGATCATACACCCATCAGGTGACGGATAATGCACTGATCACGTGGCTGATCATACACTGATCACCTGCCTGGTCATGCACAGATCACGTGACAAATCATGATCACATAGCTATCATGAACTGATCACCTGGCTGATCATGCACTGATCACGTGGCTGATCATGCACTGATACTGTGACTGATAATGCACTATTTATCTGGCTATCATGCACTGATACCGTGACTGAGCATGGACTGATCACATGACTATCATGTAGTGATCACGTGACTTAATGGCGCTGATCATGTGACTGATCACGCGCTGATCATGTTTGCTATCATACACTGATCATGTGCCTCTGGAGGCAATAAACAAAGAGCTGAGTAGGCACGAATCAAACACTCAGCAGGCAATAATCATGGAACTCAGCTGTGAGGAATCATGCTGCTCAGCTGGCAATAATCAAGCAGCTGAGCAGGCAGGAATTACGAAGCACAGCTGGCAATTGTCAAGCAGATGACAGGCAGGAATCGTGCAGCTCAGCTGGCAATTGTCAAGCAGATGAGCAGACAGGAATCACGCAGCTCAGCAAGCCCTGATCACGTGACTGAGCATGCACTGTTCACGTGGCTGATCATACACTGATCTCGTGATTGATCATGGACAGATCACTTGGATATCATGCACTGATCACGTGGCTGATCATACACTGTTCACGTGTCTGACCATACACTGATCACGTGGCTGATCATACACTGCTCACGTAACTGTTCATGCACTGATCACGTGGCTATCATGCACTGATCACGTGGCTGAACATGCACTGTTCACATGGCTGGTCACACACCTGTCACGTGACATATCATGCACTGATCACGTGGCACTCATGCACTGATCACGTGGCTGATCATACTCTTCTCACGTAACTCATCATGCACACATCACGTGGCTATCATGCACTGCTCACGTGGTTCGTCATGGAATGATCACGAAGCTACCATATACTGGTCACGTGACTGATCATGCACAGATCACGTAAATGATCATGCACTGTTCACGTGACTGATCATGTAGTGATCACGTGACAGATCATGCACTGATCACGTGGCTATCATGCTCTGCTCACGTGGCTGATCATGCAACGATCACGTAGCAACCATGTACTGGTCTCGTGACTGATCATGCACTGATCACGTAATTGATCCTGCACTGATCACTTGGCTCATCACGCACTGATCCAATGGCTGATCACACACGTATCATGTGACTGATCATGTACAGATCACGTGACTAATCATGAAGTGATCACGTGGCTATCCTGCACTGATCACGTGGGTATCATGCAGTGATCACGTGGCTGATCACACACGTATCACGTGACTGATCATTCACTGATCACGTGGCTATCATGCACTGCTCACGTGGCTGATCATGGAATGATCACGCAGCTACCATGTACTGGTCACATGACTGATCATGCACTGATCACGTAATTGATCATGCACTGATCACCTGGCTTATCATGCATTGATCATGTGACTGATCATGTGCTGATCATGTTTGGTGTCACACACTGATCATGTGCCTCTGGAGGCAAAGAACATAGAGCTGAGTAGGCCGGAAACAGTCAGCAGGCTATAATCATGGAACTCAGCTCTGAGAAATCATGCTGCTCAGCTGGAAATAATCAAATAGATGAGCAGGAAGGAATTACTCAGCACAGGTGGCAATTGTCAAGGAGATCGCAGGCAGGAATCCTGCAGCTCAGCTGGCAATTGTCAAGCAGATGAGCAGACAGGAATCACGCAGCTCAGCAGGCCCTGATCACGTGACTGAGCATGCACTGTTCACATGGCTGATCACACACCTATCACGTGACTGATCATGCACTGATCACGTGATTGCGCATGCACTGATCACGTAATAGTATGCACTGTTCACGTGGCTATCATGCACTGATGACGTGGCTGATCATGCACTGATCACATGACTGATCATCCACTGATCAGTTGGCTATCATGCACTGATTACTTGGCTGATCATACACTGATCATGTGACTGATCATGCACTGATCACGTAGCTATCTTGCACTGATAACTTGGCTGATCATGCACTCATCACGGGACTGATCGTGCACTGATCAAGGTGCTATCATGCATTGATTACATGACTCCACATGCACTGATCACGTGGATGATCATGCACTGATCACGTGACTGATCATGCACTTATCAAGTGGCCCTCATGCACTGATCACGTGGCTGATCATGTATTGATCATGTAGCTACCAAGTACCGGTCACGTGACCGATTATACACCCATCAGGTGACTGATCATGCACTGATCACGTGGCTATCATGCACTGTTCATGTGGCTGATCATACACTGATCACCTGCCTCGTCATGCACAGATCAGGTGACTAATCATGAACTGATCACGTAGCAACCATGTACTGGTCTCGTGACTGATCATGCACTGATCACGTAATTGATCCTGCACTGATCACTTGGCTCATCACGCACTGATCCAGTGGCTGATCACACACGTATCATGTGACTGATCATGTACAGATCACGTGACTAATCATGAAGTGATCACGTGGCTATCCTGCACTGATCACGTGGGTATCATGCAGTGATCACGTGGCTGATCACACACGTATCACGTGACTGATCATGCACTGATCACGTGGCTATCATGCACTGATCACGTGGCTATCATGCACTGATCACGTGGCTGATCATGGAATGATCACGCAGCTACCATGTACTGGTCACATGACTGATCATGCACTGATCACGTAATTGATCATGCACTGATCACCTGGCTTATCATGCATTGATCATGTGACTGATCATGTGCTGATCATGTTTGGTGTCACACACTGATCATGTGCCTCTGGAGGCAAAGAACATAGAGCTGAGTAGGCCGGAAACAGTCAGCAGGCTATAATCATGGAACTCAGCTCTGAGAAATCATGCTGCTCAGCTGGAAATAATCAAATAGATGAGCAGGAAGGAATTACTCAGCACAGGTGGCAATTGTCAAGGAGATGGCAGGCAGGAATCGTGCAGCTCAGCTGGCAATTGTCAAGCAGATGAGCAGACAGGAATCACGCAGCTCAGCAGGCCCTGATCACGTGACTGAGCATGCACTGTTCACATGGCTGATCACACACCTATCACGTGACTGATCATGCACTGATCACGTGGCTCTCATGCACTGATCACGTGATTGCGCATGCACTGATCACGTAATAGTATGCACTGATCACGTGGCTATCATGCACTGATGACGTGGCTGATCATGCACTGATCACATGACTGATCATCCACTGATCAGTTGGCTATCCATGCACTGATTACTTGGCTGATCATACACTGATCATGTGACTGATCATGCACTGATCACGTAGCTATCTTGCACTGATAACTTGGCTGATCATGCACTCATCACGGGACTGATCTTGCACTGATCAAGGTGCTATCATGCATTGATTACATGACTCCACATGCACTGATCACGTGGCTGAACATGCACTGTTCACATGGCTGTTCACACACCTGTCACGTGACTGATCATGCACTGCTCACGTTTCACTCATGCACTGATCACGTGGCTGATCATCTCTGCTCACATACTGATCATGCACACATCACGTGACTATCTTGCATGCTCACGTGGCTGGTCATGCATGATACGTAGCTACCATATACTGGCCACGTGACTGATCATGCACAGATCACGTAAATGATCATGCACCTTCACGTGACTGATCATGTACTGATCACTGACTGGTCATTGCACTGATTCACGTGGTATCATGCCCTGCTCACGTGGCTGATCATGCATGATCTACGTACGACTTACTGGTCACGTGATGATCATGCACTGATCACGTAATTGATCATGCACTGATCACCTGGCTTATCATGCATTGATCATGGGACTGATATGCGCTGATCATGTTTGCTATCATACCACCTATCATGTGCCTCTGAGGCAATAAACAAAGAGCTGAGTAGGCAGGAATCAGTCAGCAGGCAATAATCATGGAACTCAGCTTGAGAAATCATGCTGCTCAGCTGGAAATAATCAAGAGCTCAGCAGGCAGGAAATTACACGGCACAGGTGGCAATTGTCAAGGAGATGACAGGCAGGTATCGTGCAGCTCAGCTGGCAATTGTCAAGCAGATGGCAGACCAGTAATCGCGCAGCTCAGCAGGCCCTGATCACGTGCTGAGCATGCTCTGTTCACGTGGCTGATCACACACCTATCACGTGACTGATCATGCACTGGATCACGTGGCTCTCATGCACTGATGAAGTGGCTGATCATGCACTGATCATGTAATTGTATGCACTGCTCACGTGGCTATCATGGACTGATGACATGGCTGATCATGCACTGATCACGTAGCTATCTTGCACTGATACTGGCTGATCATACATCATTACGGGGACTGATCATGCCTGATCACGCGCTATCATGCATGATTACATGATCCACTGCACTGATCACGTGGATGATCATACACTGATCACGTGACTGATCATGCACTGATCACGTGACTGACCATGCACTGATCACGTGATTGATCATGCTCTGATGAGTTGGCAATCATGCAATGATTACTTGGTGATCATACACTGATCACGTGACTGATCATGCCTCTCATCATCTGGCTATCATGCACTCATTACCTGGCTAGGCGGTCAGGCCCAGGTGATCATACACTGATCACGAGACTGATCATGGCACTGATCACTCTATATCATGCACTGATCACATGACTGCCCATGCACTGATCCGTGGATGATCATACACTGATCTGTGACAGATCATGCAGTGTCACGTGGCTAATCATGCACTGAATCAGCGGACTGATCATACTCTGCTCCTGAAACTGATCATGCACTGATCACGTGGCTGATCATCGCAATGATCACGTAGCTACCATGTACTAGTCACGGAGTGATCATGCACTGACTCATCGTAATGTGATCATGCACTGATCAGGTGGACCTATCCTCCCACTGGTTTCACGTTACTGGATCATGCACTGATCACGTGACTGATCCATGCCACTGATCACCGTGGCTATCATGCCACTGATCACTTGGTGGTCATACACTGATCACATGCCTGGTCATGCACAGATTTACGTGACTAAATGAACTGATCACGTAGCTATCATGCACTGATCACCTGGCTGATCATGCACTGATAACGTGACTGATCATGCACTGATCACGTGGCTATCATGCACTATCCTTGGCTGGTCATACACTGATCACAATGACTGATCATGCACTGTTCACGTAGACTGATCATGTACTGGATCACGTGACTGATCATGCACTGATCACGTAATTGATATGCACTATTCACGTGGCTGATCATGCAATGATCACGTGATGACCATGCACTGATCACGTTGACTGATCATCCACTGATCAGTTGGCTATCATGCACTGATTACTTGGCTGATATACACTGATCACGTTTCTGATAATGCACTGATCATCTGGCTATCATGCACTCATTACCTGGCTATCGTGCACTGATCACGTGGTTGATCATACATTGATCACTGAGGATGATCATGCACTGATCACGTCTATATCATGCACTGATCACATGTGCCCATGCACTGATCACCCGGATGATCATACAATGATCATGTAGGATCATGCACTGATCACGTGGCTATCATGCAATGCCTCACGTGGCTGTTTCATGTCAGTGTCACGTAGACTACCATGTACTGGTCACGATGAGTGATCATGCAATCAGATCAACGTAATTGATCATTGCCACTTGATCAGGTGACTATTATCATGCATGTTCACTATGAGTGATATTGCACTTGATCACGTGACTGAATCATTTGGACTGTTCATGCGGACTGAATCAATGGACTGAATCCCACGTGGTGACATTTAGCCCACTAGTGGTGTCCCTCCACCTTTAAGCGCTCAAGCAATAGAGAGAAGGTCGAAAGAGCAAAAAGCCCTATCGTCTATGAATGGACCTGTGGGACGATAGGTTAGTTTCACAGAGTCTCAGTAGCGAAAAAGTTTTTGGATCCCGTTGCTGAGTAAGACGCTGACCTAGACTCATTAGAAGAAGAAGATTGATCAACCCTAAGCGAGGTTGTACGTTACTAGCGTGTGACGTTTCATTTCGCTTCCATAAAAAAAAAATAGGTATCTTAGCAAATAGATCAAATAGCGACAGTGAAATCCGGAAACGTCTGAGCTCAAGAAAGTATCAATTGAATCATGCCACGATTTTCCTAACAAGCCATGTAAAGATGCCATTTTGTAGTAAGTGCCCCGAGTGATCATAGTGGAATACAGCGAATTGCAGCACAAAATGTAAAAGAAGCTAATTTTCGCGAGGCTATACTGGTCCACCGTTGATATCTCGCAAATAAGGAATGCATATAAGTGATTGGGTATGCGTTATACAACCCAGTGGTTATAAAGTCACTTACTCAGTCAATTGATCTGGCATTCTTTTTGGCCCAAATGTTTGGCCACCTATGTACTGTAGGCGCACCACCAATCTCCTCTGTCCATGGATGATAATTCCCTAACCATTGCAAGTGGATTAATATGATGTGACGCTAGGGTATATTTGCTGTGCCACTACTCTAACTACAAAATAGGGTAACCTTCTTGCAAACTGATCAAACCGTGGTAGGAACTGATTTGAAACCTTGCCGCACCATCTCATTGTAATGTGTTTCACTGCCATTGGCAGGCAAGTGTTTTTTTCTTACTGCTATGTTGGTCTGCCCGATACGTAGCTGGGGAAGCCCACATACACTGAATCCATGGCGAATATCCAACCCTTGCAAAGTTATCCCATTTCAAACCGTTAATCAAGTCTCGCCTCAGTATGTGTAGCCCAAGACTCTCCCTG
>NW_020190671.1:0-17273 GCF_002263795.3 Bos taurus
GAACCACCCACGAGGCCACGTCTGGAATGTCTTCGTGAGACCGGCCTCATCCTGAGGTGCGACCGGAAGGTCGGGAACCCCTTCCAGACAAAGCAGGGGAGTCGACCCTCCTGTCCAGATCAGGAGGGGAGAAAGGGCTCAGAGGAGGGGGTGCCGGAAAACCTCGGTGTTCCTCTCGAGGGAGACCGGGATTTCGGGGAACTTTGTGGGTCGCATCAAGGGTGCCAAGTGCCCTTTCGACCTCCAATTCCTAACGTGGGACTTCTCCTGAGGCGCTGTAGCGGGAAAGGGCTTCATCTTGCGATGACGGGGGAGCCACGTGGTTTTTCTCGAGTTACGGCGGGATTCTCGAGTTACGACGGGGAATTCAGGCTGCCTCTTGTGTTGGCCCAGGCAAGTCCAATCTTCCATTCGAGTTGCGAAGGAAAGCTGGGGATTGCTCTCGAGTGACTGCAGGGCCAATAGACCTCATCTAGGCTTGTGTCCAGAAGCCAATGTTCCTCTCCAGGGGCGACAGGGATCTCGGGGTTGCATTCCAGACGCACCCGGGGAGACAGGCATTCATCTCGAGTGGAAGCAAAGAAGCCCGCTCTGCTCTCGAGTCGCGACGGGTATCTCTTGGAGCTCACTGGGTGGACTCAAGGGAGTCAAGCCTCCTGAGGCGTTTGGAGAGAGGTCGCGAGATTGGTCGCTAGGCCATGCAGGAGACGAAGGCCCTCATCTCTCGATGACGGGGGAATCTCGGGGTTGTTCTCGAGCGGCGGCCCCAGTGTGCGGTTTCTCACGAGGTACGACGGCGAGGTCAGTGAGCCTCTCGTGGGGCGCCAGGGAAGTCGGGTCTCCATGCGAGTGGCGAGGGGGAGCGCGTCATTGCTCCCGAGCCATGGTAGGGGAATCTGGCCTCGAGACGTGTTGAAGAAGGTCTCTCGAGGGCTTTCCCGGGTTGAGGCAGGAAACCCTGGGTTCCCTCGACTTGTGCAGGTGACCTCAGGGGGCTTCTCATGGTGGCTCTGAGAAGCCAGGGAAACTGGAGGTGGGAGGGGCCTCTCGGGACTCCACTGGGCTTGGTGCATTGGAAGAGGGCCTCATCTCCAGTTGAGGCAGGAACCGCAGGGTACCTCTGATTTCAGACTCCGATCGCAGGGTCCCTGCAGACTGGGGACAGGAGAGTCAGGCCTCGTCTTGGGTTGAGGCATGGAACTCCGCCTGCCTCTCGAGATGTCCCCGGGGAGAGAGGCCGCTTGTCGAGCTGTATTTGGAACCTGGGGTTTTTTCCGAACGATGCACGGAAAAACTGCCCCTTCGTGTTGACTGCATTCACAGGCTGGAGTTCGGAGAGGTGTCCGGGCATCGGGTTCTTATCAAGAGGGGACCGGGAAATCGGGGTCCTACGGAATGTGGAACCACCCACGAGGCCACGTCTGGAATGTCTTCGTGAGACCGGCCTCATCCTGAGGTGCGACCGGAAGGTCGGGAACCCCTTCCAGACAAAGCAGGGGAGTCGACCCTCCTGTCCAGATCAGGAGGGGAGAAAGGGCTCAGAGGAGGGGGTGCCGGAAAACCTCGGTGTTCCTCTCGAGGGAGACCGGGATTTCGGGGAACTTTGTGGGTCGCATCAAGGGTGCCAAGTGCCCTTTCGACCTCCAATTCCTAACGTGGGACTTCTCCTGAGGCGCTGTAGCGGGAAAGGGCTTCATCTTGCGATGACGGGGGAGCCACGTGGTTTTTCTCGAGTTACGGCGGGATTCTCGAGTTACGACGGGGAATTCAGGCTGCCTCTTGTGTTGGCCCAGGCAAGTCCAATCTTCCATTCGAGTTGCGAAGGAAAGCTGGGGATTGCTCTCGAGTGACTGCAGGGCCAATAGACCTCATCTAGGCTTGTGTCCAGAAGCCAATGTTCCTCTCCAGGGGCGACAGGGATCTCGGGGTTGCATTCCAGACGCACCCGGGGAGACAGGCATTCATCTCGAGTGGAAGCAAAGAAGCCCGCTCTGCTCTCGAGTCGCGACGGGTATCTCTGGGAGCTCACTGGGTGGACTCAAGGGAGTCAAGCCTCCTGAGGCGTTTGGAGAGAGGTCGCGAGATTGGTCGCTAGGCCATGCAGGAGACGAAGGCCCTCATCTCTCGATGACGGGGGAATCTCGGGGTTGTTCTCGAGCGGCGGCCCCAGTGTGCGGTTTCTCACGAGGTACGACGGCGAGGTCAGTGAGCCTCTCGTGGGGCGCCAGGGAAGTCGGGTCTCCATGCGAGTGGCGAGGGGGAGCGCGTCATTGCTCCCGAGCCATGGTAGGGGAATCTGGCCTCGAGACGTGTTGAAGAAGGTCTCTCGAGGGCTTTCCCGGGTTGAGGCAGGAAACCCTGGGTTCCCTCGACTTGTGCAGGTGACCTCAGGGGGCTTCTCATGGTGGCTCTGAGAAGCCAGGGAAACTGGAGGTGGGAGGGGCCTCTCGGGACTCCACTGGGCTTGGTGCATTGGAAGAGGGCCTCATCTCCAGTTGAGGCAGGAACCGCAGGGTACCTCTGATTTCAGACTCCGATCGCAGGGTCCCTGCAGACTGGGGACAGGAGAGTCAGGCCTCGTCTTGGGTTGAGGCATGGAACTCCGCCTGCCTCTCGAGATGTCCCCGGGGAGAGAGGCCGCTTGTCGAGCTGTATTTGGAACCTGGGGTTTTTTCCGAACGATGCACGGAAAAACTGCCCCTTCGTGTTGACTGCATTCACAGGCTGGAGTTCGGAGAGGTGTCCGGGCATCGGGTTCTTATCAAGAGGGGACCGGGAAATCGGGGTCCTACGGAATGTGGAACCACCCACGAGGCCACGTCTGGAATGTCTTCGTGAGACCGGCCTCATCCTGAGGTGCGACCGGAAGGTCGGGAACCCCTTCCAGACAAAGCAGGGGAGTCGACCCTCCTGTCCAGATCAGGAGGGGAGAAAGGGCTCAGAGGAGGGGGTGCCGGAAAACCTCGGTGTTCCTCTCGAGGGAGACCGGGATTTCGGGGAACTTTGTGGGTCGCATCAAGGGTGCCAAGTGCCCTTTCGACCTCCAATTCCTAACGTGGGACTTCTCCTGAGGCGCTGTAGCGGGAAAGGGCTTCATCTTGCGATGACGGGGGAGCCACGTGGTTTTTCTCGAGTTACGGCGGGATTCTCGAGTTACGACGGGGAATTCAGGCTGCCTCTTGTGTTGGCCCAGGCAAGTCCAATCTTCCATTCGAGTTGCGAAGGAAAGCTGGGGATTGCTCTCGAGTGACTGCAGGGCCAATAGACCTCATCTAGGCTTGTGTCCAGAAGCCAATGTTCCTCTCCAGGGGCGACAGGGATCTCGGGGTTGCATTCCAGACGCACCCGGGGAGACAGGCATTCATCTCGAGTGGAAGCAAAGAAGCCCGCTCTGCTCTCGAGTCGCGACGGGTATCTCTTGGAGCTCACTGGGTGGACTCAAGGGAGTCAAGCCTCCTGAGGCGTTTGGAGAGAGGTCGCGAGATTGGTCGCTAGGCCATGCAGGAGACGAAGGCCCTCATCTCTCGATGACGGGGGAATCTCGGGGTTGTTCTCGAGCGGCGGCCCCAGTGTGCGGTTTCTCACGAGGTACGACGGCGAGGTCAGTGAGCCTCTCGTGGGGCGCCAGGGAAGTCGGGTCTCCATGCGAGTGGCGAGGGGGAGCGCGTCATTGCTCCCGAGCCATGGTAGGGGAATCTGGCCTCGAGACGTGTTGAAGAAGGTCTCTCGAGGGCTTTCCCGGGTTGAGGCAGGAAACCCTGGGTTCCCTCGACTTGTGCAGGTGACCTCAGGGGGCTTCTCATGGTGGCTCTGAGAAGCCAGGGAAACTGGAGGTGGGAGGGGCCTCTCGGGACTCCACTGGGCTTGGTGCATTGGAAGAGGGCCTCATCTCCAGTTGAGGCAGGAACCGCAGGGTACCTCTGATTTCAGACTCCGATCGCAGGGTCCCTGCAGACTGGGGACAGGAGAGTCAGGCCTCGTCTTGGGTTGAGGCATGGAACTCCGCCTGCCTCTCGAGATGTCCCCGGGGAGAGAGGCCGCTTGTCGAGCTGTATTTGGAACCTGGGGTTTTTTCCGAACGATGCACGGAAAAACTGCCCCTTCGTGTTGACTGCATTCACAGGCTGGAGTTCGGAGAGGTGTCCGGGCATCGGGTTCTTATCAAGAGGGGACCGGGAAATCGGGGTCCTACGGAATGTGGAACCACCCACGAGGCCACGTCTGGAATGTCTTCGTGAGACCGGCCTCATCCTGAGGTGCGACCGGAAGGTCGGGAACCCCTTCCAGACAAAGCAGGGGAGTCGACCCTCCTGTCCAGATCAGGAGGGGAGAAAGGGCTCAGAGGAGGGGGTGCCGGAAAACCTCGGTGTTCCTCTCGAGGGAGACCGGGATTTCGGGGAACTTTGTGGGTCGCATCAAGGGTGCCAAGTGCCCTTTCGACCTCCAATTCCTAACGTGGGACTTCTCCTGAGGCGCTGTAGCGGGAAAGGGCTTCATCTTGCGATGACGGGGGAGCCACGTGGTTTTTCTCGAGTTACGGCGGGATTCTCGAGTTACGACGGGGAATTCAGGCTGCCTCTTGTGTTGGCCCAGGCAAGTCCAATCTTCCATTCGAGTTGCGAAGGAAAGCTGGGGATTGCTCTCGAGTGACTGCAGGGCCAATAGACCTCATCTAGGCTTGTGTCCAGAAGCCAATGTTCCTCTCCAGGGGCGACAGGGATCTCGGGGTTGCATTCCAGACGCACCCGGGGAGACAGGCATTCATCTCGAGTGGAAGCAAAGAAGCCCGCTCTGCTCTCGAGTCGCGACGGGTATCTCTTGGAGCTCACTGGGTGGACTCAAGGGAGTCAAGCCTCCTGAGGCGTTTGGAGAGAGGTCGCGAGATTGGTCGCTAGGCCATGCAGGAGACGAAGGCCCTCATCTCTCGATGACGGGGGAATCTCGGGGTTGTTCTCGAGCGGCGGCCCCAGTGTGCGGTTTCTCACGAGGTACGACGGCGAGGTCAGTGAGCCTCTCGTGGGGCGCCAGGGAAGTCGGGTCTCCATGCGAGTGGCGAGGGGGAGCGCGTCATTGCTCCCGAGCCATGGTAGGGGAATCTGGCCTCGAGACGTGTTGAAGAAGGTCTCTCGAGGGCTTTCCCGGGTTGAGGCAGGAAACCCTGGGTTCCCTCGACTTGTGCAGGTGACCTCAGGGGGCTTCTCATGGTGGCTCTGAGAAGCCAGGGAAACTGGAGGTGGGAGGGGCCTCTCGGGACTCCACTGGGCTTGGTGCATTGGAAGAGGGCCTCATCTCCAGTTGAGGCAGGAACCGCAGGGTACCTCTGATTTCAGACTCCGATCGCAGGGTCCCTGCAGACTGGGGACAGGAGAGTCAGGCCTCGTCTTGGGTTGAGGCATGGAACTCCGCCTGCCTCTCGAGATGTCCCCGGGGAGAGAGGCCGCTTGTCGAGCTGTATTTGGAACCTGGGGTTTTTTCCGAACGATGCACGGAAAAACTGCCCCTTCGTGTTGACTGCATTCACAGGCTGGAGTTCGGAGAGGTGTCCGGGCATCGGGTTCTTATCAAGAGGGGACCGGGAAATCGGGGTCCTACGGAATGTGGAACCACCCACGAGGCCACGTCTGGAATGTCTTCGTGAGACCGGCCTCATCCTGAGGTGCGACCGGAAGGTCGGGAACCCCTTCCAGACAAAGCAGGGGAGTCGACCCTCCTGTCCAGATCAGGAGGGGAGAAAGGGCTCAGAGGAGGGGGTGCCGGAAAACCTCGGTGTTCCTCTCGAGGGAGACCGGGATTTCGGGGAACTTTGTGGGTCGCATCAAGGGTGCCAAGTGCCCTTTCGACCTCCAATTCCTAACGTGGGACTTCTCCTGAGGCGCTGTAGCGGGAAAGGGCTTCATCTTGCGATGACGGGGGAGCCACGTGGTTTTTCTCGAGTTACGGCGGGATTCTCGAGTTACGACGGGGAATTCAGGCTGCCTCTTGTGTTGGCCCAGGCAAGTCCAATCTTCCATTCGAGTTGCGAAGGAAAGCTGGGGATTGCTCTCGAGTGACTGCAGGGCCAATAGACCTCATCTAGGCTTGTGTCCAGAAGCCAATGTTCCTCTCCAGGGGCGACAGGGATCTCGGGGTTGCATTCCAGACGCACCCGGGGAGACAGGCATTCATCTCGAGTGGAAGCAAAGAACCCCGCTCTGCTCTCGAGTCGCGACGGGTATCTCTTGGAGCTCACTGGGTGGACTCAAGGGAGTCAAGCCTCCTGAGGCGTTTGGAGAGAGGTCGCGAGATTGGTCGCTAGGCCATGCAGGAGACGAAGGCCCTCATCTCTCGATGACGGGGGAATCTCGGGGTTGTTCTCGAGCGGCGGCCCCAGTGTGCGGTTTCTCACGAGGTACGACGGCGAGGTCAGTGAGCCTCTCGTGGGGCGCCAGGGAAGTCGGGTCTCCATGCGAGTGGCGAGGGGGAGCGCGTCATTGCTCCCGAGCCATGGTAGGGGAATCTGGCCTCGAGACGTGTTGAAGAAGGTCTCTCGAGGGCTTTCCCGGGTTGAGGCAGGAAACCCTGGGTTCCCTCGACTTGTGCAGGTGACCTCAGGGGGCTTCTCATGGTGGCTCTGAGAAGCCAGGGAAACTGGAGGTGGGAGGGGCCTCTCGGGACTCCACTGGGCTTGGTGCATTGGAAGAGGGCCTCATCTCCAGTTGAGGCAGGAACCGCAGGGTACCTCTGATTTCAGACTCCGATCGCAGGGTCCCTGCAGACTGGGGACAGGAGAGTCAGGCCTCGTCTTGGGTTGAGGCATGGAACTCCGCCTGCCTCTCGAGATGTCCCCGGGGAGAGAGGCCGCTTGTCGAGCTGTATTTGGAACCTGGGGTTTTTTCCGAACGATGCACGGAAAAACTGCCCCTTCGTGTTGACTGCATTCACAGGCTGGAGTTCGGAGAGGTGTCCGGGCATCGGGTTCTTATCAAGAGGGGACCGGGAAATCGGGGTCCTACGGAATGTGGAACCACCCACGAGGCCACGTCTGGAATGTCTTCGTGAGACCGGCCTCATCCTGAGGTGCGACCGGAAGGTCGGGAACCCCTTCCAGACAAAGCAGGGGAGTCGACCCTCCTGTCCAGATCAGGAGGGGAGAAAGGGCTCAGAGGAGGGGGTGCCGGAAAACCTCGGTGTTCCTCTCGAGGGAGACCGGGATTTCGGGGAACTTTGTGGGTCGCATCAAGGGTGCCAAGTGCCCTTTCGACCTCCAATTCCTAACGTGGGACTTCTCCTGAGGCGCTGTAGCGGGAAAGGGCTTCATCTTGCGATGACGGGGGAGCCACGTGGTTTTTCTCGAGTTACGGCGGGATTCTCGAGTTACGACGGGGAATTCAGGCTGCCTCTTGTGTTGGCCCAGGCAAGTCCAATCTTCCATTCGAGTTGCGAAGGAAAGCTGGGGATTGCTCTCGAGTGACTGCAGGGCCAATAGACCTCATCTAGGCTTGTGTCCAGAAGCCAATGTTCCTCTCCAGGGGCGACAGGGATCTCGGGGTTGCATTCCAGACGCACCCGGGGAGACAGGCATTCATCTCGAGTGGAAGCAAAGAAGCCCGCTCTGCTCTCGAGTCGCGACGGGTATCTCTTGGAGCTCACTGGGTGGACTCAAGGGAGTCAAGCCTCCTGAGGCGTTTGGAGAGAGGTCGCGAGATTGGTCGCTAGGCCATGCAGGAGACGAAGGCCCTCATCTCTCGATGACGGGGGAATCTCGGGGTTGTTCTCGAGCGGCGGCCCCAGTGTGCGGTTTCTCACGAGGTACGACGGCGAGGTCAGTGAGCCTCTCGTGGGGCGCCAGGGAAGTCGGGTCTCCATGCGAGTGGCGAGGGGGAGCGCGTCATTGCTCCCGAGCCATGGTAGGGGAATCTGGCCTCGAGACGTGTTGAAGAAGGTCTCTCGAGGGCTTTCCCGGGTTGAGGCAGGAAACCCTGGGTTCCCTCGACTTGTGCAGGTGACCTCAGGGGGCTTCTCATGGTGGCTCTGAGAAGCCAGGGAAACTGGAGGTGGGAGGGGCCTCTCGGGACTCCACTGGGCTTGGTGCATTGGAAGAGGGCCTCATCTCCAGTTGAGGCAGGAACCGCAGGGTACCTCTGATTTCAGACTCCGATCGCAGGGTCCCTGCAGACTGGGGACAGGAGAGTCAGGCCTCGTCTTGGGTTGAGGCATGGAACTCCGCCTGCCTCTCGAGATGTCCCCGGGGAGAGAGGCCGCTTGTCGAGCTGTATTTGGAACCTGGGGTTTTTTCCGAACGATGCACGGAAAAACTGCCCCTTCGTGTTGACTGCATTCACAGGCTGGAGTTCGGAGAGGTGTCCGGGCATCGGGTTCTTATCAAGAGGGGACCGGGAAATCGGGGTCCTACGGAATGTGGAACCACCCACGAGGCCACGTCTGGAATGTCTTCGTGAGACCGGCCTCATCCTGAGGTGCGACCGGAAGGTCGGGAACCCCTTCCAGACAAAGCAGGGGAGTCGACCCGCCGGGCCAGATGCAGGAGGGAGAAAGTGCGTCAGAGGAGGGGCGCGGAAAACCGCGGGCCGCTCGAGGAGACCGGGCGGTGGCGGGGAACGGTGGGGGGCGCAGCCAGTTTGGGCCAAGTTGGCCGGGCGACCCAGAACCCGGGACTGCGCCGGAGGCGCTGGAGCGGGAAAGGCGGCAGCGGCGAGGACGGGGGAGCCACGGGGGGCGAGGACGGCGGGAGTCCGAGGACGACGGGGAATGCAGGCGGCCGCGGTTGGGGCCCAGGCAAGGCCAAGCGGCCAGGCGCAGAGGGCGAAGGAAAGCGGGGGAGGGCTCGCGAGGGACGGCAGGCCAAGAGACCGTCTAGCGAGGCGGGGGCCAGAAGCCAAGGGGCCGCTAGGGCGACAGGGAGCGCGGGGGCAGCCAGACGCAACCCGGGGAGACAGCAGGCCGCCGAGGGGAAGCCAAAGAAGCTCCGCGCGGCGCGCGAGCGCTGTAGCGTGTGAGCGCGGGCGGCCCGGTGCGTCTGGATGCAACCCCGAGATCCCTGTCGCCCCTGGAGAGGAACATTGGCTTCTGGACACAAGCCTAGATGAGGTCTATTGGCCCTGCAGTCACTCGAGAGCAATCCCCAGCTTTCCTTCGCAACTCGAATGGAAGATTGGACTTGCCTGGGCCAACACAAGAGGCAGCCTGAATTCCCCGTCGTAACTCGAGAATCCCGCCGTAACTCGAGAAAAACCACGTGGCTCCCCCGTCATCGCAAGATGAAGCCCTTTCCGCTACAGCGCCTCAGGAGAAGTCCCACGTTAGGAATTGGAGGTCGAAAGGGCACTTGGCACCCTTGATGCGACCCACAAAGTTCCCCGAAATCCCGGTCTCCCTCGAGAGGAACACCGAGGTTTTCCGGCACCCCCTCCTCTGAGCCCTTTCTCCCCTCCTGATCTGGACAGGAGGGTCGACTCCCCTGCTTTGTCTGGAAGGGGTTCCCGACCTTCCGGTCGCACCTCAGGATGAGGCCGGTCTCACGAAGACATTCCAGACGTGGCCTCGTGGGTGGTTCCACATTCCGTAGGACCCCGATTTCCCGGTCCCCTCTTGATAAGAACCCGATGCCCGGACACCTCTCCGAACTCCAGCCTGTGAATGCAGTCAACACGAAGGGGCAGTTTTTCCGTGCATCGTTCGGAAAAAACCCCAGGTTCCAAATACAGCTCGACAAGCGGCCTCTCTCCCCGGGGACATCTCGAGAGGCAAGCGGAGTTCCATGCCTCAACCCAAGACGAGGCCTGACTCTCCTGTCCCCAGTCTGCAGGGACCCTGCGATCGGAGTCTGAAATCAGAGGTACCCTGCGGTTCCTGCCTCAACTGGAGATGAGGCCCTCTTCCAATGCACCAAGCCCAGTGGAGTCCCGAGAGGCCCCTCCCACCTCCAGTTTCCCTGGCTTCTCAGAGCCACCATGAGAAGCCCCCTGAGGTCACCTGCACAAGTCGAGGGAACCCAGGGTTTCCTGCCTCAACCCGGGAAAGCCCTCGAGAGACCTTCTTCAACACGTCTCGAGGCCAGATTCCCCTACCATGGCTCGGGAGCAATGACGCGCTCCCCCTCGCCACTCGCATGGAGACCCGACTTCCCTGGCGCCCCACGAGAGGCTCACTGACCTCGCCGTCGTACCTCGTGAGAAACCGCACACTGGGGCCGCCGCTCGAGAACAACCCCGAGATTCCCCCGTCATCGAGAGATGAGGGCCTTCGTCTCCTGCATGGCCTAGCGACCAATCTCGCGACCTCTCTCCAAACGCCTCAGGAGGCTTGACTCCCTTGAGTCCACCCAGTGAGCTCCAAGAGATACCCGTCGCGACTCGAGAGCAGAGCGGGCTTCTTTGCTTCCACTCGAGATGAATGCCTGTCTCCCCGGGTGCGTCTGGAATGCAACCCCGAGATCCCTGTCGCCCCTGGAGAGGAACATTGGCTTCTGGACACAAGCCTAGATGAGGTCTATTGGCCCTGCAGTCACTCGAGAGCAATCCCCAGCTTTCCTTCGCAACTCGAATGGAAGATTGGACTTGCCTGGGCCAACACAAGAGGCAGCCTGAATTCCCCGTCGTAACTCGAGAATCCCGCCGTAACTCGAGAAAAACCACGTGGCTCCCCCGTCATCGCAAGATGAAGCCCTTTCCCGCTACAGCGCCTCAGGAGAAGTCCCACGTTAGGAATTGGAGGTCGAAAGGGCACTTGGCACCCTTGATGCGACCCACAAAGTTCCCCGAAATCCCGGTCTCCCTCGAGAGGAACACCGAGGTTTTCCGGCACCCCCTCCTCTGAGCCCTTTCTCCCCTCCTGATCTGGACAGGAGGGTCGACTCCCCTGCTTTGTCTGGAAGGGGTTCCCGACCTTCCGGTCGCACCTCAGGATGAGGCCGGTCTCACGAAGACATTCCAGACGTGGCCTCGTGGGTGGTTCCACATTCCGTAGGACCCCGATTTCCCGGTCCCCTCTTGATAAGAACCCGATGCCCGGACACCTCTCCGAACTCCAGCCTGTGAATGCAGTCAACACGAAGGGGCAGTTTTTCCGTGCATCGTTCGGAAAAAACCCCAGGTTCCAAATACAGCTCGACAAGCGGCCTCTCTCCCCGGGGACATCTCGAGAGGCAGGCGGAGTTCCATGCCTCAACCCAAGACGAGGCCTGACTCTCCTGTCCCCAGTCTGCAGGGACCCTGCGATCGGAGTCTGAAATCAGAGGTACCCTGCGGTTCCTGCCTCAACTGGAGATGAGGCCCTCTTCCAATGCACCAAGCCCAGTGGAGTCCCGAGAGGCCCCTCCCACCTCCAGTTTCCCTGGCTTCTCAGAGCCACCATGAGAAGCCCCCTGAGGTCACCTGCACAAGTCGAGGGAACCCAGGGTTTCCTGCCTCAACCCGGGAAAGCCCTCGAGAGACCTTCTTCAACACGTCTCGAGGCCAGATTCCCCTACCATGGCTCGGGAGCAATGACGCGCTCCCCCTCGCCACTCGCATGGAGACCCGACTTCCCTGGCGCCCCACGAGAGGCTCACTGACCTCGCCGTCGTACCTCGTGAGAAACCGCACACTGGGGCCGCCGCTCGAGAACAACCCCGAGATTCCCCCGTCATCGAGAGATGAGGGCCTTCGTCTCCTGCATGGCCTAGCGACCAATCTCGCGACCTCTCTCCAAACGCCTCAGGAGGCTTGACTCCCTTGAGTCCACCCAGTGAGCTCCAAGAGATACCCGTCGCGACTCGAGAGCAGAGCGGGGTTCTTTGCTTCCACTCGAGATGAATGCCTGTCTCCCCGGGTGCGTCTGGAATGCAACCCCGAGATCCCTGTCGCCCCTGGAGAGGAACATTGGCTTCTGGACACAAGCCTAGATGAGGTCTATTGGCCCTGCAGTCACTCGAGAGCAATCCCCAGCTTTCCTTCGCAACTCGAATGGAAGATTGGACTTGCCTGGGCCAACACAAGAGGCAGCCTGAATTCCCCGTCGTAACTCGAGAATCCCGCCGTAACTCGAGAAAAACCACGTGGCTCCCCCGTCATCGCAAGATGAAGCCCTTTCCCGCTACAGCGCCTCAGGAGAAGTCCCACGTTAGGAATTGGAGGTCGAAAGGGCACTTGGCACCCTTGATGCGACCCACAAAGTTCCCCGAAATCCCGGTCTCCCTCGAGAGGAACACCGAGGTTTTCCGGCACCCCCTCCTCTGAGCCCTTTCTCCCCTCCTGATCTGGACAGGAGGGTCGACTCCCCTGCTTTGTCTGGAAGGGGTTCCCGACCTTCCGGTCGCACCTCAGGATGAGGCCGGTCTCACGAAGACATTCCAGACGTGGCCTCGTGGGTGGTTCCACATTCCGTAGGACCCCGATTTCCCGGTCCCCTCTTGATAAGAACCCGATGCCCGGACACCTCTCCGAACTCCAGCCTGTGAATGCAGTCAACACGAAGGGGCAGTTTTTCCGTGCATCGTTCGGAAAAAACCCCAGGTTCCAAATACAGCTCGACAAGCGGCCTCTCTCCCCGGGGACATCTCGAGAGGCAAGCGGAGTTCCATGCCTCAACCCAAGACGAGGCCTGACTCTCCTGTCCCCAGTCTGCAGGGACCCTGCGATCGGAGTCTGAAATCAGAGGTACCCTGCGGTTCCTGCCTCAACTGGAGATGAGGCCCTCTTCCAATGCACCAAGCCCAGTGGAGTCCCGAGAGGCCCCTCCCACCTCCAGTTTCCCTGGCTTCTCAGAGCCACCATGAGAAGCCCCCTGAGGTCACCTGCACAAGTCGAGGGAACCCAGGGTTTCCTGCCTCAACCCGGGAAAGCCCTCGAGAGACCTTCTTCAACACGTCTCGAGGCCAGATTCCCCTACCATGGCTCGGGAGCAATGACGCGCTCCCCCTCGCCACTCGCATGGAGACCCGACTTCCCTGGCGCCCCACGAGAGGCTCACTGACCTCGCCGTCGTACCTCGTGAGAAACCGCACACTGGGGCCGCCGCTCGAGAACAACCCCGAGATTCCCCCGTCATCGAGAGATGAGGGCCTTCGTCTCCTGCATGGCCTAGCGACCAATCTCGCGACCTCTCTCCAAACGCCTCAGGAGGCTTGACTCCCTTGAGTCCACCCAGTGAGCTCCAAGAGATACCCGTCGCGACTCGAGAGCAGAGCGGGTTCTTTGCTTCCACTCGAGATGAATGCCTGTCTCCCCGGGTGCGTCTGGAATGCAACCCCGAGATCCCTGTCGCCCCTGGAGAGGAACATTGGCTTCTGGACACAAGCCTAGATGAGGTCTATTGGCCCTGCAGTCACTCGAGAGCAATCCCCAGCTTTCCTTCGCAACTCGAATGGAAGATTGGACTTGCCTGGGCCAACACAAGAGGCAGCCTGAATTCCCCGTCGTAACTCGAGAATCCCGCCGTAACTCGAGAAAAACCACGTGGCTCCCCCGTCATCGCAAGATGAAGCCCTTTCCCGCTACAGCGCCTCAGGAGAAGTCCCACGTTAGGAATTGGAGGTCGAAAGGGCACTTGGCACCCTTGATGCGACCCACAAAGTTCCCCGAAATCCCGGTCTCCCTCGAGAGGAACACCGAGGTTTTCCGGCACCCCCTCCTCTGAGCCCTTTCTCCCCTCCTGATCTGGACAGGAGGGTCGACTCCCCTGCTTTGTCTGGAAGGGGTTCCCGACCTTCCGGTCGCACCTCAGGATGAGGCCGGTCTCACGAAGACATTCCAGACGTGGCCTCGTGGGTGGTTCCACATTCCGTAGGACCCCGATTTCCCGGTCCCCTCTTGATAAGAACCCGATGCCCGGACACCTCTCCGAACTCCAGCCTGTGAATGCAGTCAACACGAAGGGGCAGTTTTTCCGTGCATCGTTCGGAAAAAACCCCAGGTTCCAAATACAGCTCGACAAGCGGCCTCTCTCCCCGGGGACATCTCGAGAGGCAAGCGGAGTTCCATGCCTCAACCCAAGACGAGGCCTGACTCTCCTGTCCCCAGTCTGCAGGGACCCTGCGATCGGAGTCTGAAATCAGAGGTACCCTGCGGTTCCTGCCTCAACTGGAGATGAGGCCCTCTTCCAATGCACCAAGCCCAGTGGAGTCCCGAGAGGCCCCTCCCACCTCCAGTTTCCCTGGCTTCTCAGAGCCACCATGAGAAGCCCCCTGAGGTCACCTGCACAAGTCGAGGGAACCCAGGGTTTCCTGCCTCAACCCGGGAAAGCCCTCGAGAGACCTTCTTCAACACGTCTCGAGGCCAGATTCCCCTACCATGGCTCGGGAGCAATGACGCGCTCCCCCTCGCCACTCGCATGGAGACCCGACTTCCCTGGCGCCCCACGAGAGGCTCACTGACCTCGCCGTCGTACCTCGTGAGAAACCGCACACTGGGGCCGCCGCTCGAGAACAACCCCGAGATTCCCCCGTCATCGAGAGATGAGGGCCTTCGTCTCCTGCATGGCCTAGCGACCAATCTCGCGACCTCTCTCCAAACGCCTCAGGAGGCTTGACTCCCTTGAGTCCACCCAGTGAGCTCCAAGAGATACCCGTCGCGACTCGAGAGCAGAGCGGGCTTCTTTGCTTCCACTCGAGATGAATGCCTGTCTCCCCGGGTGCGTCTGGAATGCAACCCCGAGATCCCTGTCGCCCCTGGAGAGGAACATTGGCTTCTGGACACAAGCCTAGATGAGGTCTATTGGCCCTGCAGTCACTCGAGAGCAATCCCCAGCTTTCCTTCGCAACTCGAATGGAAGATTGGACTTGCCTGGGCCAACACAAGAGGCAGCCTGAATTCCCCGTCGTAACTCGAGAATCCCGCCGTAACTCGAGAAAAACCACGTGGCTCCCCCGTCATCGCAAGATGAAGCCCTTTCCCGCTACAGCGCCTCAGGAGAAGTCCCACGTTAGGAATTGGAGGTCGAAAGGGCACTTGGCACCCTTGATGCGACCCACAAAGTTCCCCGAAATCCCGGTCTCCCTCGAGAGGAACACCGAGGTTTTCCGGCACCCCCTCCTCTGAGCCCTTTCTCCCCTCCTGATCTGGACAGGAGGGTCGACTCCCCTGCTTTGTCTGGAAGGGGTTCCCGACCTTCCGGTCGCACCTCAGGATGAGGCCGGTCTCACGAAGACATTCCAGACGTGGCCTCGTGGGTGGTTCCACATTCCGTAGGACCCCGATTTCCCGGTCCCCTCTTGATAAGAACCCGATGCCCGGACACCTCTCCGAACTCCAGCCTGTGAATGCAGTCAACACGAAGGGGCAGTTTTTCCGTGCATCGTTCGGAAAAAACCCCAGGTTCCAAATACAGCTCGACAAGCGGCCTCTCTCCCCGGGGACATCTCGAGAGGCAAGCGGAGTTCCATGCCTCAACCCAAGACGAGGCCTGACTCTCCTGTCCCCAGTCTGCAGGGACCCTGCGATCGGAGTCTGAAATCAGAGGTACCCTGCGGTTCCTGCCTCAACTGGAGATGAGGCCCTCTTCCAATGCACCAAGCCCAGTGGAGTCCCGAGAGGCCCCTCCCACCTCCAGTTTCCCTGGCTTCTCAGAGCCACCATGAGAAGCCCCCTGAGGTCACCTGCACAAGTCGAGGGAACCCAGGGTTTCCTGCCTCAACCCGGGAAAGCCCTCGAGAGACCTTCTTCAACACGTCTCGAGGCCAGATTCCCCTACCATGGCTCGGGAGCAATGACGCGCTCCCCCTCGCCACTCGCATGGAGACCCGACTTCCCTGGCGCCCCACGAGAGGCTCACTGACCTCGCCGTCGTACCTCGTGAGAAACCGCACACTGGGGCCGCCGCTCGAGAACAACCCCGAGATTCCCCCGTCATCGAGAGATGAGGGCCTTCGTCTCCTGCATGGCCTAGCGACCAATCTCGCGACCTCTCTCCAAACGCCTCAGGAGGCTTGACTCCCTTGAGTCCACCCAGTGAGCTCCAAGAGATACCCGTCGCGACTCGAGAGCAGAGCGGGGTTCTTTGCTTCCACTCGAGATGAATGCCTGTCTCCCCGGGTGCGTCTGGAATGCAACCCCGAGATCCCTGTCGCCCCTGGAGAGGAACATTGGCTTCTGGACACAAGCCTAGATGAGGTCTATTGGCCCTGCAGTCACTCGAGAGCAATCCCCAGCTTTCCTTCGCAACTCGAATGGAAGATTGGACTTGCCTGGGCCAACACAAGAGGCAGCCTGAATTCCCCGTCGTAACTCGAGAATCCCGCCGTAACTCGAGAAAAACCACGTGGCTCCCCCGTCATCGCAAGATGAAGCCCTTTCCCGCTACAGCGCCTCAGGAGAAGTCCCACGTTAGGAATTGGAGGTCGAAAGGGCACTTGGCACCCTTGATGCGACCCACAAAGTTCCCCGAAATCCCGGTCTCCCTCGAGAGGAACACCTGAGGTTTTCCGGCACCCCCTCCTCTGAGCCCTTTCTCCCCTCCTGATCTGGACAGGAGGGTCGACTCCCCTGCTTTGTCTGGAAGGGGTTCCCGACCTTCCGGTCGCACCTCAGGATGAGGCCGGTCTCACGAAGACATTCCAGACGTGGCCTCGTGGGTGGTTCCACATTCCGTAGGACCCCGATTTCCCGGTCCCCTCTTGATAAGAACCCGATGCCCGGACACCTCTCCGAACTCCAGCCTGTGAATGCAGTCAACACGAAGGGGCAGTTTTTCCGTGCATCGTTCGGAAAAAACCCCAGGTTCCAAATACAGCTCGACAAGCGGCCTCTCTCCCCGGGGACATCTCGAGAGGCAGGCGGAGTTCCATGCCTCAACCCAAGACGAGGCCTGACTCTCCTGTCCCCAGTCTGCAGGGACCCTGCGATCGGAGTCTGAAATCAGAGGTACCCTGCGGTTCCTGCCTCAACTGGAGATGAGGCCCTCTTCCAATGCACCAAGCCCAGTGGAGTCCCGAGAGGCCCCTCCCACCTCCAGTTTCCCTGGCTTCTCAGAGCCACCATGAGAAGCCCCCTGAGGTCACCTGCACAAGTCGAGGGAACCCAGGGTTTCCTGCCTCAACCCGGGAAAGCCCTCGAGAGACCTTCTTCAACACGTCTCGAGGCCAGATTCCCCTACCATGGCTCGGGAGCAATGACGCGCTCCCCCTCGCCACTCGCATGGAGACCCGACTTCCCTGGCGCCCCACGAGAGGCTCACTGACCTCGCCGTCGTACCTCGTGAGAAACCGCACACTGGGGCCGCCGCTCGAGAACAACCCCGAGATTCCCCCGTCATCGAGAGATGAGGGCCTTCGTCTCCTGCATGGCCTAGAGACCAATCTC